>NW_026661000.1:0-2899 GCF_009828535.3 Hylobates moloch | reverse complement strand
TGTGCATTCAACTAAGAGAGTTGAACCTTACTGTTGACTGAGAAGTTGTTAATAACTCTTTCTGTAGAAACTGCAAGCGGAAATTCCTGGAGTTAAGGGGCCTATAGTGGAAAAAGTTCTATCTTTATAAAAACTACACAGAATCATTCTGCAAAACTTCTTTCTGCTCTGTGCATTCAACTAACAGATTTGAATCTTACTGCTGAATGAGAAGTTCTGAAACTCTCTTTCTGTAGAAACTGAAAGCGGACATTCGGAGCACTGAGTGCCCTATAGGGGAAAAAGGAATATCTTCATCTTAAAACTACACAGAAGCATTCTGTGATACTTCTTTCTGTTCTGTGCATTCAACTGGCAGAGTTGAACCTTACTTTTCATTGAGAAGTTGTGAAACTCTGTTTCTGTAGAAACTGCAAATGGACATTTGGAGCGCTAAGGGGCCTATAGTGGAAACAGGAATATCCTCAAATAACAACTACGCAGAATAATTCGGCCAAACTTCTTTCTGTTCTGTGCATTCATCTCACAGAGTTGAACTTTACTTTTCATTGAGAAGTTCTGAAACTCTCTTTCTGTACAAACTGCAAGCGGACATTCTGAGCGCTAAGGTTCCTATAGTGGAAAATGAAACATCTTCAAATAAAAACTACACAGAATCATTCTGTGAAACTCCTTTCTGTTCTGTGCATTCAACTAGCAGATTTGAACCTTACTTTTGATTGAGAAGTTGTGAAACTCTCTTTCTGTAGAATGCCAGAGGATATTCAGAGCGCTAAGGGGCCTATAGTGGGAAAAGGAATATATTCAAATAAAAACCACACAGAAGCATTCTGTGAAACTTCTTTCTGTTCTATGTATTCAACTAAAAGAGTTGATCCTTACTTTTGATTGGGCAGTTCTGAAACACTCTTTCTGCGGAAACTGCAAGTGGACATTCCGAGCGCTAAGGGGCTTATAGTGGAAAAAGGAATATCTTCAAATAAAAACTACACAGAAGCATTCTGTGAAAATTCTTCCCGTTCTATGAATTCAACTAACAGAGTTGAAACTTACTTTTGATTGAGCAGTTCTGAAACACTCTTTCTGTAGAAACTGCAAGTGGACATTCCGAGTGCTAAGGGACATATTGTGGAAAAAGGAATATCTTCAAATGAAAGCTACACAGAAACATTCTCTGAAACTTCTTTCTGTTCTCTGCATTCAACTAACGGAGTTGAACATTAATTTTGATTGAGCAGTTCCGAAACACTGTTTCTGTAGAAACTGCTAGTGGACTTACGGACTGAAAAAGGACCTATATTTGAAAAAGGAGTATCTTTAAACAAAAACTAAACAGAAGTGTTCTGTAAAACTTCTTTCTGTTCTGTGCATTCAACTAACAGAGCTGAATCTTACTTTTGATTGAGCAATTCTGAAACTCTCTTGCTGTAGAAACTGCAACGGGATATTCCGAGCGCTAAGGGGCCTATAGAGGAAAAAGGAATATCTTCAACTAAAAACTACACAGAAGCATTCTGTGAAACTTCTTTCTGCTCTATGCATTCAACTAACAGAGTTGAACCGTACTTTTGATTGAGCAGTTCTGAAACACACTTTCTGTAGAAACTACAAGTGGACACGCCGAACGAAAGGGGCATATAGTGGAAAAAGGAATATCTTCAAATAAAAACAACACAGAAACATTCTGTGAAACTTGTTTCTGTTCCGTGCATTCAATTAACAGAGTTGAACTTTACTTCTGTTTGAGAAGTTCTGAATGGCTCTTTCTGTGGAAACTGCAAGTGGACATTCTGACGGCTAAGGGGCCTATAGTGGAAAGAGAAATGTCGTCAAATAAAAACTGCACAGAATCATTCTGTGAAACTTCTTTCTCTTCTGTGCATTCAAATCACTGGGTTGAACCTTTCTTTTTATTGAGCAGTTCTGAAACACTCTTTCTGTAGAAACTGCAAGTGGACATTCTGAGCGCTAAGGGCCCTAGAGTGGAAAAAGTAATATCTTCAAATAAAAACTACCCAGAAGCATTCTGTGAAACTTCTTTCTGTTCTGTGCATTCAACTAACAGAGTTGAACTTCACTTTTGATTGAGAAGTTCTGAAACTCTCTTTCTCTGGAAACCGCAAGTTGACATTCCTAGCGCTAAGGGGCCAATAGTGGAAAAAGGAATATCTTCAAATAAAAACTACACAGAAGCATTCTGTGAAACTTCTTTCTGTTCCAAGCATTCCACTAACAGAGTTGAACCTTACTTTTGATTGAGCAGTTCTGAAACACTCTTTCCTTAGAAAATGCAAGTGGACATACTGAGTGTTAAGGGACTTAGAGTGGAAAAAGGAATATCTTCAAATGAAAACTACACAGAAGCATTCTGTGAAACTTTTTTCTGTTCTGTGCATTCACCAAACAGAGTTGAACCTTACTTTTGATTAAGCAGTTGTGAAAGACCCTTTCTGTAGAAACTGCAAGTGGACACACAGAGTGCTAAGGGACCTATAGTGGAAAAAGGAATATCTTCAAACAAAAACTACACAGAAGCATTCTGTGAAACACCATTGTGTTCTATCAATTCAACTAACAGAGTTGAACGTTACTTTTGATTGAGCAGTTCTGAAACAGTCTTTCTGTGGAAACTGCAACTGGAGATTCCGAGCGCAAAGGGGTCAATACTGGAAAATGGTATATCTTAAAATAAAAACCACACAGAAGCATTCTGTGAAACTTCTTTCTGTTCAGTGCATTCCACTAACAAAGTTGAACTTCACTTTTGATTGTTAAGCTCTGAATCACTCTTTCTGTGGAAACTGCAAGTGGACATTCTGCGGGCTAAGGGGCCTATAGTGGAAAAAGGAATGTCTTCAAATAAATACTACACAGAAGCATTCTGTGAAACTTCTTTGTC
>NW_026660999.1:0-2899 GCF_009828535.3 Hylobates moloch | reverse complement strand
CCTGCACACCCAGCCCTGCACACCCAGCCCTGCACACCCAGCCCTGCACACCCAGCCCTGCTCACCGAGCCCAGCTCACCCATGCCCAGCCCTTCACACATGGCTCTGCTCACCCAGGCCTAGAGGAGATGAGGCCACCCATCAGCCCTGCACACACAGCCCTGTGCCAGGCGGTTTTGGTTCATCCCTGTTGGACACAGGGCAAATCCCCCACAGAATGCACCGCACCCCCAGAGGCTCGGCCAGCCCAGCCAAGCACAGTGACCCCAAAACGCTTTACACCTTGAGGAACAGAGCAGGGCCACAGGAGGGACGCCCCAGGTGTAAACACAGCCAGATGCAGCCGCAAAGGCCCTGGAGGAGCCTGGGTTCTTTCATACCAGAGACCCCTGAGCACTGGGATAGAAGCACAGCTTCAGACAGCAGGAGCAGGGGGAGGAGGGAGGAAGCTGCACAACCTACGCACTCCCTCTAGACCCCAGACGGCTCGCTCAGGGACCCTCTCCCCAAGACTCGCTCAGGGAAACCCCCCCTAGACTCACTCAGGGCCCCTCCGGACTCTCTCAGGGACTCCAGACTCTCTCAGGGACCCTGGGCCTCTGTCTTGGGCCCTCTGAGCTCACAGCCTGGCTGCGGGGGCACTGGGGAGAGGGTCCTTGTCCCCTGGAGCCAGGAGAAGCTGGGCTCCCCGTGACTGGGACGTCAGCTCCCGCCCTCAGATCCTGGCTCCCTCCTCCTTTCACCCTGGGACCAACACAGATTCCCCATGTCAACCAAACAGAAAGGGTGGAGTGCGGGGCCCTCCCATCACCCTGCCTGGCCCCTGGATCGCCTTCTAGCCAGGAGTTCAGGGTTGACAGCCATCTCCGCAGGGCAGCCCAGAGGCTCTCGCAGTGTGGCCTAAGCTTGGCATGGAAACGCAGGCTGTCGACCTGCGGGGCACGGCACTGCTCCTCCTTGGCACCAGGGGCAAGGAGGAAGGTGCTGGCCACGTGCAAAATGCTGTGCAGGGATTTTAGCAGAAGGCTGCCGGCAGGGCGAGTCCTGCGCCAGGCCAGGGGGTCCCTCCTGACAGAGCCCCTCTCCGGAGCCCCCGCAGGCAACACCGTCCTGTCCACTCTGACCGTGAGCAGGGGCTGCACAGAGCACCAGTGGCCACCGGGCCCACCTGCAGGCTCAGGGGACACAGTTTGGCCCAGGGCAGGTGACTGGTGCCGCCAGGCAGGCATGGCCCAGATCCCAGAGCCAGGTCCGTCGCAGGGTCCTCCAGGAGCCCCTCCCGCTTAGACCACGCCACGGTGAAAAGGATACCACGTAGGTGATGTATTTCCATGTGTGAGGCAGGAGGGGAATGAAGATCCCGAAGGTGGTCGAGGAAAGGCCCAGGAAGACAGCCCAGGTCACCACCTGGAAGCAGTGCAGGGGTAACGAGCAGCCGTTCACTCTGGAGATGCGGGGCGGCAAGACCACCTCTCCGCTGTTGAGTGTGGCTTCGGGGGCGACGGAAGGCTGGCCCCCGGAGCGGGTGTCCATCTGCAGGATACAGAAGGGGAGGACCTGCACCACGGAGGGCCGGCCCCGCCCACTGTCACAGAGACCACGGGGACTGGGAACGCAGCCCCCAGGACCAGCACTGAATGGCCCAGCACCGCCTGGGGCCACCTCCCCGGCAGAGGGAGCGGGGGCTGGGCTGGAGCGGATGCAGGGCCCTGCCCAGGGGAATGAACAGACGTGCTGCAGAATCTGACCCCGGCCAGAGCCGAGTGGCTACGGAAAACGGCTCTCCAGGGTGTATGGGCTCCTGGCCAGGCCCCTGGTGCCCGCGCTACCACCTGTCAGTTCCCCCCAGGATTTGTTACATTCTGGGGAGCCCTCGACAGCCCCCACACAGCGATCGGTCCCAGAACCCGTTCACGAATACACAGGCTCACCCAAGACTCCCCAGGTGCGAGAAGAAAACCCATCTGAGCAGAGGGGTGCACCTGCGAGAAGCTGAGGCAATGCCAGAAGAGCTCGTGAGCTCGTTCCTCACGGCTGCGACGCTGAAACCCGCCAGATCCTCCCCGAGAGGCTTCTCTGAGCTTCCCAGAGGAGCAGGACCCGAGAGCTCACTTCACAGGGTCCTGTGTGTCTCCCCTTCCACAGGACAGGGAAGCCCGTCCAGCCACGCGGGGCTGGGGCCTCTGCCCGGGTGGACAGTGGCTGGGAGGTTCTGAACGCCCTGCGGCCGCTCCTGGCCAGTCAGGTGGGGAGGGCGGCAGGGGAGCGAGGGACGTGGTGTCACAGAGGGGCAGTGAAAGACACTCGACGGCCGCTACGGGGTGGGGGGGATCTTGAGGGGCTGGGTGGTCTCTACAGAGGAGGGTTAGGAAGCTTCGCCACGTTATGCCTCGTGCAAAGTCCTTGCTGTCTCTTTGGGAAGAAATCTTCAGAAAATGAAGTTGAGATTAAATGTATTTCTTTGGGAAGAGAGACATTGAGAAATAGTTAACAATTCTTCTTTCTTGCAGTCATGAACGTCCACGATTCAGTAGCTCTGTGCTGCCTTTGGTGGCTACTCCCTGGTCCTCTAAATGTGACACCAGGCAGATGCAGGGCCACAGGGCCCTGGGGCTTGAGTCACACAAGAATGTCTCCGGGAGACCTGAGAGACTCACAGTTATGAAACAAGACCCTTGTGCTTTGGCCGGGCGCGGGGGCTCACGCCTGTAATCCCAGCACTGTGGGAAGCCAAGGCCTGCCTATCACCTGAGGTCAGGAGTTCGAGACCAGCCTAGGCAACATGGCGAAACCCCGTCTCTACTAAAAATACAAAGATTAGCCAAGTGTGGTGGCACACGCCTCTAATCCCAGCTACTCGGGAGGCTGAGGCATGAGAATCGTTTGAACCTGGGAGGTC
>NW_026660998.1:0-2901 GCF_009828535.3 Hylobates moloch | reverse complement strand
TAATTTTTTTGTATTTTTAGTAGAGACGGGGTTTCACCGTGGTCTCGATCTCCTGACCTCGTGATCCGGCCGCCTTGGCCTCCCAAAGTGCTGGGATTACAAGCGTGAGCCACCGCGCCAGCAGGTTCTTTATATTCTTAACCTTAACATTAAATTACAGGTTAATTTGGAAAGAACTGCCATGTTTACAGTGCTGAGTCCATAAATAATGTATATCTCTCTATTTAAGTACTGTTTCAAATTCTTCAGTTTTTTGTTTGTTTTGTTTTGAGATAGGGTCTCACTCCTGCCCCCCAGGCTGGAGTGCAGTGGCGCAATCTTGACTCACTGCAACCTCCGCCTCCTGGTCTCAAGCCGCTCTCCTGCCTCAGCCTCCCGAGTAGCTGGGATTACAGGCACCCGCCACCACGCACAGCTAATTTTTGCATTTTTAGTAGAGACGGATTTCACCATGTTGGCCAGGTTGGTCTTGAACTCCTGACCTCAGGTGATCTGCCACCCTTGGCCTCCCAAAGTGCTGGGATTACAGGAGTGAGCCATTGTGCCTGGCCACATATACTTCTTACAGAGAAAAAAGATTCTACATTTCTCACTGAGGGAAGTCAATCCCCACACAAAGGCCACAGCTTTCTCTTGCTGAGTGTCCTTGGCAAGTTTTTTCTTTAGTCTTAGTTTCCCCATCTGAAAAAAACACAGTGTTTACCTACAGAATTGTTGTGAGAGGTTAAATGCAATAGCAAGTAAATCCTTGAGTCATTGCCCGGTAGGTGGTGTTAAGTAAGTATCAGTTCTCTCTCTCTCTGACTTCAATCATTCTGAAAATATTCAATAAAAGCCTAATTTGTGTTATGCACCTCATTAGACATTGGGGGCACAGTCCAGAGCAAGGCCCAATGGAGTGAACAGCTATTGTTTTCAGCTGCCAAGCATCTCTTCACCTTCTTCTGTAACAGCACCATACACCCTTCCTTTGGGGGAATTGTTCTTTCATCAAGCCAATATCCAACAGATAGCATTTTGACTGATTACTATGAACTGTCTCACATGTCCCTGTGAAGAGACCACCAAACAGGCTTTGTGTGAGCAACAAGGCTGTTTATTTCACCTGGATGCAGGTGGGCTGAGTCCAAAAAGAGAGTCAGCAAAGGGTGGTGGGATTATCATTGGTTCTTATAGGTTTTGGGATAGGTGGAGTTAAGAGCACCATTTAGGGGGCAGGGGGTGGATCTCACAAAGTACATTCTCAAAGGTGGGGAGAATTACAAAGAACTTTCTTAAGGGTGGGGGAGATTATAAAGAAACTTCTTAAGGGTGAGGGAGATTACAAAGTACATTGATGCAGCAGAAACAAATCACAATGGTAGAATGTCATCAGTTAAGGCTATTTTCACTTCTTTTGTGGATCTTCAGTTGCTTCAGGCCATCTGGATGTATACGTGTGGGTCACTGCGGATATGATGGCTTAGCTTGGGCTCAGAGGCCTGACATTCCTGTCTTCTTATATTAATAAGAAAAATAAAACAAAATAGTGGTAAAGTATTGGGGCAGCAAAAATTTTGGGGGGTGGTATGGAGAGATAATGGTCAATGTTTCTCAGGGCTGCTTCGAGCGGGATTAGGGGTGACATGGGAACCTAGAATGGGAGAGATTAAGCTGAAGGAAGAATTTGTAGTAAGTGGTGATATTGTGGGGTTGTTAGAAGGAGCATTTGTTGTATGGAATTATTGGTGATGGCCTGGATGCAGTTTTGTATGAATTGAGAAACCAAATGGAAGACACAAGATCCGAGTAAAAGAAGGAGAAAAACAGGTATTAAAGGACTAAGAATTGGGAGGACCTAGGACATCTAATTAGAGAGTGTCCAAGGGGGTCCAAGGGGGTTTAGCGTAATTACTTGCTTGGTTGGCAAGTTTTCAGGCTCTACCTTTGAGGTTTGTTTTAATGTTGTCATATACCAGGCCAGATTGATTTAGGGAAAAACAACACTCTTCATTTAAAAATATAAATAGTCCTCCTTTTTCAGCAATGAGTAAATTGAGGCCTTGGTGATTTTGGAGGAAAGAGAAATGCAAAGCCAACAATTGTTTGTTAAAGAAGGATTAGAAATGGCTAGAAGACAGTGAGTGAGATTGATAGTGTGGTGGAGATAGTTTGGGAGAGGTAGAGGGTGGCATAAGAATGGGAATGAGAATAAGAGTGAGTACAAAAGTAAAGAATAGGACTTCATCAGGGTGAAAGTGTTGGAGTGTGTCCTGTCAGCAAAGATCATCTATCCACTCAAAGAGGGAGTCAAGAGTGGAGGAGTGGGGATAGATATTCATGATGGAAAGGAAATGAGAGGTTTTAAGAGGCAGGCTAACAGCTTGTAACCTACATGGAAGAGGTTATGAAACGATGACAGAATAGAATGGGCCTATTTTCCTTGATCCAAGAACCATTTGCCTTGTGTGGGAAGAGATTGATAGGTGGAAACTTCAGTAAGAGAGTAAATGGAGTGACCAATGAGAAGGAGAAAAACTGGCCATGAGGGACAGAAGTTGGAAAGCTAGCTGCTTCTTTAGCTACCTTATCAGCATAAGTGTTGCCCTGAGCAATGAGATCTGATGCCTTTTGATGGCCCTTGCAGTGAATGACTCCAGCTTCCTTTGGAAGTAAAGCAGCTTTGAGAAGAGTTTTTTTTTGTTTTTTTTTTTTTTTGAGACAGAGTCTCGCTCTTTCACCCAGGCTGGAGTGCAGTGGCACGATCTCGGCTCACTGCAAGCTCCGCCCCCCGGGGTTCACGCCATTCTCCTGCCTCAGCCTCCCGCGTAGCTGGGACTACAGGCGCCCGCCACCTCGCCTGGCTAATTTTTTGTATTTTTAGTAGAGACGGGGTTTCACTGTGTTAGCCAGGATGGTCTC
>NW_026660997.1:190-2901 GCF_009828535.3 Hylobates moloch | reverse complement strand
TTGGAAAGCAGAAAAACCGGTATGGGTAAATCAGTGGCCGCTACCAAAGCAAAAACTGGAGGCGTTACACTTATTAGCAAAGGAACAATTAGAAAAGGGACACATTGAGCCCTCATTCTCACCCTGGAATTCTCCTGTATTTGTAATTCAGAAAAAGTCAGGCAAATGGCGTATGTTAATGGACTTAAGAGCCATAAACGCTGTAATTCAACCCATGGGGCCTCTCCAACCTGGATTGCCCTCTCCGGCCATGATCCCAAAAGACTGGCCTTTAATTATAATTGATCTTAAGGATTGCTTTTTTACCATTCCTCTGGCAGAGCAAGATTGTGAAAAATTTGCCTTTACTATACCAGCCATGAATAATAAAGAACCAGCCACCAGGTTTCAGTGGAAAGTATTACCTCAGGGAATGCTTAATAGTCCAACTATTTGTCAAACTTTCGTAGGTCAAGTCCTTCAACCAGTTAGAGACAAATTTTCAGATTGTTATATCATTCACTATATTGATGATATTTTATGTGCTGCAGAAACAAGAGACAAATTAATTGACTGTTACACATTTCTGCAAGCAGAGGTTGCCAACGCAGGACTAACAATAGCATCTGATAAGATCCAAACCTCTGATCCTTTTCATTATTTGGGGATGCAAATAGAAAATAGAAAAATTAAGCCACAAAAAATAGAAATAAGAAAAGACACGTTAAAAACACTAAATGATTTTCAAAAATTGTTAGGCGATATTAATTGGATTCGGCCAACTCTAGGCATTCCTACCTATGCCATGTCAAATTTGTTCTCTATCCTAAGAGGAGATCCAGACTTAAATAGTAAAAGAATATTAACCCCAGAGGCAACAAAAGAAATTAAATTAGTGGAAGAAAAAATTCAGTCAGCGCAAATAAATAGAATAGATTCTTTAGCTCCACTCCAACTTTTAATTTTTGCCACTGCACATTCTCCAACAGGCATCATTGTTCAAAATACTGATCTCGTGGAGTGGTCATTCCTTCCTCACAGTACAATTAAGACTTTTACATTGTACTTGGACCAAATAGCTACATTAATTGGTCAGACAAGATTACGAATAATAAAATTGTGTGGTAACGACCCAGACAAAATAATTGTTCCTTTAACCAAGGAACAAGTTAAACAAGCCTTTATCAATTCTGGTGCATGGCAAATTGGCCTTGCTGATTTTGTAGGAATTATTGATAATCACTACCCAAAAACAAAAATCTTCCAGTTTTTAAAATTGACTACTTGGATCTTACCTAAAATTACCAGATATGAACCTTTAGAAAATGCTCTGACAGTATTTACTGATGGTTCCAGCAATGGAAAAGCGGCTTACACAGGGCCAAAGGAGCGAGTAATCAAAACCCAATATCAATCAGCTCAGAGGGCAGAGTTGTTTGCAGTCATTACAGTGTTAGAAGATTTTAATCAACCTGTTAATATTATATCAGATTCTGCATATGTAGTACAGGCTACAAGGGATGTTGAGACAGCTCTAATTAAATATAGCATGGATGATCAGTTAAATCAGCTGTTCAATTTGTTACAATAAACTGTAAGAAAAAGGAATTTCCCATTTTATATTACTCATATTCGAGCACATACTAATTTACCAGGACCTTTAACTGAAGCAAATGAAAAAGCTGACTTACTGGTATCCTCTGCATTCATAAAAGCACAAGAACTTCATGCTTTGACTCATGTAAATGCAACAGGGTTAAAAAACAAATTTGATGTCACGTGGAAACAGGCAAAAAATATTGTACAACATTGTACCCAGTGTCAAGTACTACACCTGCCCACCCAAGAGGCAGGAGTTAATCCCAGAGGTCTGTGTCCTAACGCATTATGGCAAATGGATGTTACCCATGTACCTTCATTTGGAAAATTATCATATGTTCATGTAACAGTTGATACTTATTCACATTTCATATGGGCAACATGCCAGACAGGAGAAAGTACTTCCCATATAAAAAAAACATTTATTATCTTGTTTTGCTGTGATGGGAGTTCCAGAAAAAATTAAAACTGACAATGGACCAGGTTATTGTAGTAAAGCTTTCCAAAAATTCTTAAATCAGTGGAATATTACACATACAACAGGAATTCCTTATAATTCCCAAGGACAGGCCATAGTTGAAAAAACTAATAGAACACTCAAAACTCAGTTAGTTAAACAAAAAAAAGGGGGAGACAGTAAGGAGTGTACCTCTCCTCAGATGCAGCTTAATCTAGCACTCTATACTTTAAATTTTTTAAGCATTTATAGAAATCAGACTACTACTTCTGCAGAACAACATCTTACGGGTAAAAAGAACAGTCCACATGAAGGAAAACTGATTTGGTGGAAAGACAACAAAAATACAACATGGGAGATAGGGAAGGTGATAACCTGGGGAAGAGGTTTTGCTTGTGTTTCACCAGGAGAAAATCAGCTTCCTGTTTGGATACCCACTAGACATTTGAAGTTCTACAATGAACCCATTGGAGAGGCAAAGAAAAGCGCCTCCACGGAGACGGAAACACTGCAATCGGGCACCATTGACTCGCAGGATGAATCAAGTGGTGATATTAGAAAAACAGATGAAGTCACCACGCACCAAGAAGGCGGAGCTGCCAACCTGGGCACAGTTAAAGAAGCTGACACTGTTAGCTAGAAAAAGCCTAGCTAGCACAAAGGTGACACAAACCTC
>NW_026660997.1:0-90 GCF_009828535.3 Hylobates moloch | reverse complement strand
GGGCACCATTGACTCGCAGGATGAATCAAGTGGTGATATTAGAAAAAACAGATGAAGTCACCACGCACCAAGAAGGCGGAGCTGCCAACC
>NW_026660996.1:0-2901 GCF_009828535.3 Hylobates moloch | reverse complement strand
CAAATGGAATAAGTATGAGTTCTTCCACCACACCTGGAATGTAACAACTGTCTTATTTCACTTTCTTAATTAAAGTCAATCCCATCACCACTTGCCAAGGTTGGTTACAATGGCTAATATCAGGCCGGGCGTGGTGGCTCATGCCTGTAATCCCAGCGCTTTGGGAGGCCAAGGCAGGTGGATCGCTTGAGGTCAGCAGTTTGAGACGAGCCTAACCAACATGGTGAAACCTCGCCTCTACTAAAAATACAAAAATTAGCCAGGCATGGTGGTGGGCGCCTGTAGTCCCAGCTACTCAGGAGGCTGAGGCAGGAGAATCACTTGAATCCAGGAGGCAGAGGTTGCAGTGAGCCATGATCGTGCCACTGCACTCCAGCCTGGGTGACAGAGTGAGACCCTGTCTCAAAAAAAAAAAAAAAAAAAAAGGCTAATATTAGACAATATTCATGATCTACCATCCTGGCACATGTAGGACTCCCGGGGCTTACTCACATCAGAGAAATGGAGGAAGGTTCTGAATGGTCTTCAGCTCTGAATAGTCACTATTTCTTTCCTGCCCAAAGCCACTGCCAAGAGCAAGTTGTCCCTTCTGGCGTGCCCTGCCACCCTGGCAGCCCCTCACAGCTGTCCTCCCACCAACCACAGGTTCAGCCATGTAGCCCTTGCCAGCATCCCCAAGGCCACAGGACCCAGCAGCCAACCTCACTGTCCTATCCACACCAGGTCCTTGGAAGTGCTGGCCAAGGGGTGCCCTTGTCCAGCAACCTGTGGGTCCCAGAGGTCCTCGTGCACAGATGGCATCTCCAGCCTCCTCACCCTCAGGATGGCCTTCCACACACCCAGCCAACACCTGTGTGAGGAATGCAGCTTCTTGCCCCTTCAGGTCCCAAGAGAGCAGAGAACACAAGAACCCCTCAAAAGAAAGCCCCTGGCTTTTCCTTATGGAGAAAGTGGAAATTACCTCTTTCTTGTGCCAATGTGCCTCCTAGGGAAGCAGATGAACAAATATACAATAAAAATCTCAGTTCCAGGGCCAATGTATTTCGAAACAGTCCTAAAAACACAGTTTATTTTTAATAAGAATTACTTTTGAAGCAAAAGTTATGTTGATAGATGTTCTGCCTGCAAGTAAATCATCCTAGTGTAAGCCAAAAGTGGGCACTTTTTTGTCGATGCAGAAATAGAACCAGGCCTCTGAAAAGATTGGAACCCCAACCTGGAAGGCTGCCAAAACCTCCACTTACTTTTGCCTTGCCTATGCTTTGCTCTGCACCTGTTTTATTTTGCTCTCCGCAGACCACTGGAGCTCCCCAGAGTATTGTGGGAAGAACGTGCTCATACCTCCAACGCACATACTCCCACTCCCCACCTCCATCTCCCTCCGGAAAGATGCATTCAGCCCATCTGTCTCTCCCCTTTTCTTTCTTCTCTGTCTCTCTCTCTCTCACACACATTTTTCTTTTTGTCTCCTCTCTCTCTCTCCCGTATCTTTCTCTGTCTCTCTCCCCTCCCTGCCCCCTACCATCCCTGCTAATTTCCAAGTTCCAAGAAGGGACTCTGATTGATCCAGGCGGACTCAGCTCTCTCTCTCTGACCCAATCAACTGGCAGAAGGACAGGCTCATGTTACCCAAGCATGGCTGTCAGGAGCCCAGCCTCATCACTTGGCAGGCTGCTGAGAGGGAGGGCAAGGATAAGGACAGCATTTTGTTTAGATCTCCCTAAAAGCCGACCCTGAAGCAAGAACTCAAGTGTAAGTGGGGCATTTGGGAGGTACCAGCAATACCAGTTGCAGAATGGGGAGGTGATGCGGGAAAAGGACCAAAGGCAATAAGGGCTTCTTATTAAAGTAGCTGCCCCTGTGCATGACTCTGGGAGGGAGCTCTAGGAAATGGTCCAAGCCTCAAAGTGATTCCACCTGAGAGTCAACGGAGCCAGCGTTGATGTCAGCTCCCGAGACTCCTCGGTGGAGGACGGCTCCTAAGTGGTGATCACCCTACGGCACGTCCCACCTGTGTTGCTTGTGAGAGCAGAGTGGCTTTCCCCACTCTATCTGTATCTATAATGTAAAGCCAATTATGTACATTTTAAACAAACATATCGAAGACACTGTGTTTTATATACATACATATACATAAATACACGTTATATATACATATTATATATACATACATTCTGTACATACATATATAGAATTCAAGGACATAAATCAAGCACATTTAAAGTGGTTGCCTATGAGGAGGAGGGAATTGAAATTTAGGGATCAAATAAGGAAAAAATATAAAGCAACACAAGGCTTTGCCCAGACCCCAAAGGGCAGGGCCCCATGAGCTGAGGAGCAGACTTCACTCAATTCTTTGCCATCTGAGTTTTTCAATAAATGTTTTTAAAGCCAAAGTTGATTCATTCCTACAGTGGCATTCTGAAGGGACTATTTTTCTTTGACCTAGATTGCCCAAACCTTCCTGAGTTTCTGTCCCTCCCAAGGCCTGGTTTTCCCCACTTCCCCCAATTCTGGGAGCCCTCCCATAGCTTTCCAGTAAATACCTTTTTCCCCATAAGTTAGCAGAATCAGCTTCTGTTGCTTGCCACCAAATAACCCAATAAGGCCTCAATGCATGGGGCTCTGGGGGACCATCAACAATCTTCTCAGGGAAAAGACTTCCAGGTAGAGAGATCAAGTGGTCATTTATTTCCACATCCAGTGTCTAAGCTGCTCTGTCTCCAGGGCTTGTGGCTACTGTTTGGGAAGGGCAAGGTCATGCTTCAGAGTGGAGTCCCCAGCACCTTGCATGGGGCCTGGCCTACAGTATGAGGTCAATAAATGCCTTTTGAACGGATAACTTCATGAATGAAAGAACAAGTAAGTGAGTTTACAAAAACTGCTGTTGTCCAGTTGCTT
>NW_026660995.1:0-2902 GCF_009828535.3 Hylobates moloch | reverse complement strand
ATACCATACTCTTACTACCATAACTCTTACCCTTACTCTTAGTTTAACAATGTATAACCAGTTGCTAATCAAAGCTATTTCTGTAACAGAGTAAGAATTCCTGATGAACTACTTTTATAATTGCCCCCTCTCCTGATTTGCCTTTTGTTTTGTTTTGTTTTTTTTTTTTTTTTGGACAGAGTCTTGCTCTGTCACCCAGGCTGGAGTGCAGTGGTGCGATCTCAGCTCACTGCAACCTCCGCCTCCCAGGTCCAAGCAATTCTCCTGCCTCAGCCTCCTGAGTAACTGGGATTACAGGTGCCTGCCACTGCGTCTGGCTATTTTTTGTATTTTTAGTAGAGGCGAGGTTTCACCATCTTGGCCAGGCTGGTCTCGAACTCGTGACCTCATGATCCACCTGCCTCGGCCTCCCAAAGTGCTGGGATTACAGGCATGAGCTACCGTACCCGGCCTGCCTTTTCTTTAAAAACCTGAGCCCCTCCTTTGTTTGCCAGAGCCCTTCCCAAGGCAACTTGGAAGTGTGTCCCTGGCCACAGTCCTCAATCTTGTCCCAAATACTCTCTCCATGTTAATTTTGCTTCAGCTTCTCCCTTTTAGGTCAACAAATAAATGATACTAATATAAAACCTGATGAGCCATTCAGATTATACTACCAAAAACTAGCCTACTTACAAAGGCTTTAGCTATGTATGAGGTATGTGATTCTCTCTCTCTTTTGTTTCTTCTGAAAAAAAAAAATTGGGACACACGTGCAGAACGTGCGATTTTGTTCCGTAGGTATACGTCTGCCATGGTGGTTTGCTGCACCTATTGACCCATCCCCTAAGTTGCCTCCCCTCCCACTCCACCCCCAACAAGCCCTGGTGTGTGTTGTTTCCCTCTCTGTGTCCATGTGTTCTCAATGTTCAGCGACCACTTATGAGTGAGAACGTGCAACGTTTCGTTTTCTGTTCCTGTGTTAGTTTGCCAAGGATGATGGCTTCCAGCCTCATGCATGTCCCTGCAAAGGACATGATCTCATTCCTTTTTATGGCTGCATAGTTTTTGATGGCCTATTATGTACCACGTTTTCTTTATCTTGTGTGTCATTGATGGGCATTTGAGTTGGTTCCATGTCTTTGCTACTGTAAACAGTGCTGCAATAAACATACGTGTGCATGTATCTTCATAGTAAGACAATTTTTATTCCTTTGGTTATATACCCAATAATGGGATTGCTGGGTCGAGTGGTATTTCTGGTTCTAGATCCTTGAGGAATCGCCATACTGTCTCCCACAATGGTTGAACTAATTTACATTCCCACCAACAGTGTAAAAGAGTTCCTATTTCTCCACAGCCTCACCGGTATCTATTGTTTCCTGACTAGTTGCCATTCTGACTGGCGTGAGATGGTATCCCATTGTGGTTTTGATTTGTATTTCTCTGACGATCAGTGATGTTGAGCTTTTTTTCATATGTTTGTTGCCACATAAATGTCTTCTTTTAAGAAGCTTCTGTTCACATCCTTTGCCCACTTTTTGATGGGACTGTTTATTTTTTCTTGTAAATATGTTTAACTTCCTTGTAAATTCTGGATATTAGACCTTTGTCAAATGGGTAGATTGCAAAAATTTTCTCCCATTCTGTAAGTTGCCTGTTTACTCTGATGGCAGTTTCTTTTGCTGTGCAGAAGCTCTTTAGTTTAATTAGATCCCATTTGTCAAATTTGGCTTTTGTTGCAATTGCTTTTGGCATTTTTGTCATGAAGTCTTTGCCCATGCCTATGTCCTGAATGGTATTGCCTAGGTTTTCTTCTGGGGTTTTTATAGTTTTGGGTTTTACATTTAAGTCTTTGATCCATCTTGAATTAATTGTTGTATAAGGTATAAGGAAGAGACCCAGTTTCAGTTTTCTGCATATGGCTAGCCAGTTTTCCCAGCACCATTTACCAACTAGGAGATCTTTTCCCCATTGCTTGTTTTTGTCAGGTTTGTCAAAGATCAGATGGTTGTAGATGTGTGGTGTTATTTCTGAGGTCTCTGTTCTGCTCCATTGGTATATATGTCTGTTCTGGTACCAGCACCATACTGTTTTGGTTACTGTAGCCTTTTAGTATAGTTTGAAGTCAGGTAGTGTGATGCCTCCAGCTTTATTCTTTTTGCTTAGGATCGTCTTGGCTGTAGAGGGTTTTCTTTGATTCCATATGAAATTTAAAATAGTTTTTTCTAATTCTGTGAAGAATAATGGTAGTTTGATGGGAATAGCATTGAATCTATAAATTACTTTGGGCAGTATGGTCATTTTTGTGGTATTGATTCTTCCTATCCATGAGAATAGAATGTTTTTGCATTTGTTTGTGTCTTCTTTTATTTCCATGAGCAGTGATTTGTAGTTCTCCCTGAAGAGGTCCTTCACATCCCTGGTTAGCTGTATCCCTAGGTATTTTATTCTCTTTGTAGTGATTGTGAATGAGAGTTCTTAATTTGGCTCTCTGCTTGCCTATTGTTGGTGTAAAGGAATGCTCGTGACTTTTGCACATTGATTTTGTATCCTGAGACTTTGCTGAAGTTGTTTAACAGTTCAAGAAGCTTTTGGCCTGAGACGATAGGGTTTTCTAAATATAAAATCATGTTGTCTTCAAACAGAGACAACTTGACTTTCTCTCTTCCTATTTGAATACCCTTCATTTCTTTCTCTTACCTAATTAACCTGGCCAGAACTTCCAATACTATGTTGAATAGGAGAGGTGAGACAAGGCATCCTTGTCTTGGACTGGTTTTCAAAGGGAATGCTTTCAGCTTTTGTCCATTCAAAATGATATTAGCTGTGGGTTTGTCATAAATAGCTCTTATTATTTTGAGGTATGTTCCATCAATACCCAGTTTATTGAGAATTTTTAGCATGAATGGGTGTTGAATTTTAT
>NW_026660994.1:0-2902 GCF_009828535.3 Hylobates moloch | reverse complement strand
ATACCATACTCTTACTACCATAACTCTTACCCTTACTCTTAGTTTAACAATGTATAACCAGTTGCTAATCAAAGCTATTTCTGTAACAGAGTAAGAATTCCTGATGAACTACTTTTATAATTGCCCCCTCTCCTGATTTGCCTTTTGTTTTGTTTTGTTTTTTTTTTTTTTTTGGACAGAGTCTTGCTCTGTCACCCAGGCTGGAGTGCAGTGGTGCGATCTCAGCTCACTGCAACCTCCGCCTCCCAGGTCCAAGCAATTCTCCTGCCTCAGCCTCCTGAGTAACTGGGATTACAGGTGCCTGCCACTGCGTCTGGCTATTTTTTGTATTTTTAGTAGAGGCGAGGTTTCACCATCTTGGCCAGGCTGGTCTCGAACTCGTGACCTCATGATCCACCTGCCTCGGCCTCCCAAAGTGCTGGGATTACAGGCATGAGCTACCGTACCCGGCCTGCCTTTTCTTTAAAAACCTGAGCCCCTCCTTTGTTTGCCAGAGCCCTTCCCAAGGCAACTTGGAAGTGTGTCCCTGGCCACAGTCCTCAATCTTGTCCCAAATACTCTCTCCATGTTAATTTTGCTTCAGCTTCTCCCTTTTAGGTCAACAAATAAATGATACTAATATAAAACCTGATGAGCCATTCAGATTATACTACCAAAAACTAGCCTACTTACAAAGGCTTTAGCTATGTATGAGGTATGTGATTCTCTCTCTCTTTTGTTTCTTCTGAAAAAAAAAAATTGGGACACACGTGCAGAACGTGCGATTTTGTTCCGTAGGTATACGTCTGCCATGGTGGTTTGCTGCACCTATTGACCCATCCCCTAAGTTGCCTCCCCTCCCACTCCACCCCCAACAAGCCCTGGTGTGTGTTGTTTCCCTCTCTGTGTCCATGTGTTCTCAATGTTCAGCGACCACTTATGAGTGAGAACGTGCAACGTTTCGTTTTCTGTTCCTGTGTTAGTTTGCCAAGGATGATGGCTTCCAGCCTCATGCATGTCCCTGCAAAGGACATGATCTCATTCCTTTTTATGGCTGCATAGTTTTTGATGGCCTATTATGTACCACGTTTTCTTTATCTTGTGTGTCATTGATGGGCATTTGAGTTGGTTCCATGTCTTTGCTACTGTAAACAGTGCTGCAATAAACATACGTGTGCATGTATCTTCATAGTAAGACAATTTTTATTCCTTTGGTTATATACCCAATAATGGGATTGCTGGGTCGAGTGGTATTTCTGGTTCTAGATCCTTGAGGAATCGCCATACTGTCTCCCACAATGGTTGAACTAATTTACATTCCCACCAACAGTGTAAAAGAGTTCCTATTTCTCCACAGCCTCACCGGTATCTATTGTTTCCTGACTAGTTGCCATTCTGACTGGCGTGAGATGGTATCCCATTGTGGTTTTGATTTGTATTTCTCTGACGATCAGTGATGTTGAGCTTTTTTTCATATGTTTGTTGCCACATAAATGTCTTCTTTTAAGAAGCTTCTGTTCACATCCTTTGCCCACTTTTTGATGGGACTGTTTATTTTTTCTTGTAAATATGTTTAACTTCCTTGTAAATTCTGGATATTAGACCTTTGTCAAATGGGTAGATTGCAAAAATTTTCTCCCATTCTGTAAGTTGCCTGTTTACTCTGATGGCAGTTTCTTTTGCTGTGCAGAAGCTCTTTAGTTTAATTAGATCCCATTTGTCAAATTTGGCTTTTGTTGCAATTGCTTTTGGCATTTTTGTCATGAAGTCTTTGCCCATGCCTATGTCCTGAATGGTATTGCCTAGGTTTTCTTCTGGGGTTTTTATAGTTTTGGGTTTTACATTTAAGTCTTTGATCCATCTTGAATTAATTGTTGTATAAGGTATAAGGAAGAGACCCAGTTTCAGTTTTCTGCATATGGCTAGCCAGTTTTCCCAGCACCATTTACCAACTAGGAGATCTTTTCCCCATTGCTTGTTTTTGTCAGGTTTGTCAAAGATCAGATGGTTGTAGATGTGTGGTGTTATTTCTGAGGTCTCTGTTCTGCTCCATTGGTATATATGTCTGTTCTGGTACCAGCACCATACTGTTTTGGTTACTGTAGCCTTTTAGTATAGTTTGAAGTCAGGTAGTGTGATGCCTCCAGCTTTATTCTTTTTGCTTAGGATCGTCTTGGCTGTAGAGGGTTTTCTTTGATTCCATATGAAATTTAAAATAGTTTTTTCTAATTCTGTGAAGAATAATGGTAGTTTGATGGGAATAGCATTGAATCTATAAATTACTTTGGGCAGTATGGTCATTTTTGTGGTATTGATTCTTCCTATCCATGAGAATAGAATGTTTTTGCATTTGTTTGTGTCTTCTTTTATTTCCATGAGCAGTGATTTGTAGTTCTCCCTGAAGAGGTCCTTCACATCCCTGGTTAGCTGTATCCCTAGGTATTTTATTCTCTTTGTAGTGATTGTGAATGGGAGTTCTTAATTTGGCTCTCTGCTTGCCTATGGTTGGTGTAAAGGAATGCTCGTGACTTTTGCACATTGATTTTGTATCCTGAGACTTTGCTGAAGTTGTTTAACAGTTCAAGAAGCTTTTGGCCTGAGACGATAGGGTTTTCTAAATATAAAATCATGTTGTCTTCAAACAGAGACAACTTGACTTTCTCTCTTCCTATTTGAATACCCTTCATTTCTTTCTCTTACCTAATTAACCTGGCCAGAACTTCCAATACTATGTTGAATAGGAGAGGTGAGACAAGGCATCCTTGTCTTGGACTGGTTTTCAAAGGGAATGCTTTCAGCTTTTGTCCATTCAAAATGATATTAGCTGTGGGTTTGTCATAAATAGCTCTTATTATTTTGAGGTATGTTCCATCAATACCCAGTTTATTGAGAATTTTTAGCATGAATGGGTGTTGAATTTTAT
>NW_026660993.1:0-2903 GCF_009828535.3 Hylobates moloch | reverse complement strand
ACAGTTTTTTCTTTTTCTTTTGAGACAGAGTCTCACTCTGTCACCCAGGCTGGAGTGCAGTGACGCCATTTCTGCTCACTCCAACTTTCGCTTCACGGGTTCCAGCGATTCTCCTGCCTCAACCTCCCGAGTAGCTGGGATTACAGGAGCGCACCACCACACCTGGCTAATTTTTGTATTTTTCGTAGAGACGGAGTTTTACCATGTTAGCCAGGCTGGTCTCAAACTCCTGACCTGATGATCCACCTGCCTTGGCCTCCCAAAGTGCTGGGATTACAGGCGTGAGCCACTGCGCCCAGCCAGAAATAGTTTTGAAACTAAAAAAATGAGAAAAGGGGAATTAACTGTGCTATAGGCTCGCTTTGGGCGTCATGTTACAATGCGCCACTATCTTTCTTAGGATGTAATTATTGCATCTAGTATCTCAGGTTAAACTAATCTTTCATAAGGCATTCCTGATACCAATAGCCTTTGAAAAGCTAGTTTTGGCCGGGTGCGGTGGCTCATGCCTGTAATCCCAGCACTTTGGGAGGCCGAGGAGAGTGGACAGCGAGGTCAGGAGTTCGAGACCAGCCTGGCCAACACGGCGAAACCCTGTCTCTACTAAAGATAGCCGGGCGTGATGGCGGGTACCTGTAATCCCAGCTACTCGGGAGGCTGAGGCAGGAGAATCGCTTGAACCCGGGAGGCGGAGGTTGCAGTGCGCCGACATCGTGCCATTTTACTCCAGCCTGGGCGACAAGAGCAAGACTCCGTCTCAAAAAAAAAAGAAAAAAAGAAAAGCTAGTCTTTCAGTACAGGGATCTGGAGATTTTAATTTGCGAGCTGTTTAACTGCTAAAATAAAAAAAAAAATGCCGGTTTCCGCAGGGGACCCGAAAGCTACCTGCCGGCAGGTTTAATATCCAGCGACGTGGGGCCTGAGACAGCTCAGATCAAAGGGAAGACTGGGCTGAAAGAAATCTCGCGAGTCCCACGCATTGACCAATATTCGCGAGATTTCGATGCCCTGTCCTCTTCCTCTCTCTGGCAGGACCACGGTTTATCTCGCGAATTTGGGAAGTTCCGTTGGGGAAGATGGCGGCGGCCTCGAGCACCCTTCTCTTCTTGCCGCCGGGGACTTCAGATTGATCCTTTCCGGGAAGAGTAGGGACTGCTGGTGCCCTGCGTCCCCGGATCCCGAGCCAACTTGTTTCCTCCGTTAGTGGTGGGGAAGGGCTTATCCTTTTGTGGCAGATCTAGCCTCTCCTCGCCTTCAGGATGAAAGCTCAGGGGGAAACCGAGGGTAAGTGATTGTAGGGGAAAGGAGGGGGCGGGACACAACTGGGGGAGCCAGTTTGTGAGAGGAGGTTCTTGCAGATGTCCCATGGGGGCCACTTTAGGGGCACAGAGTCCAGGAGAGGGAATGTGTATTAGTTTTAGATTGTCACTATACCCTCCTTGATGATTAGAGAGCTTCGACTTTAGGGTGATGGGGACTCTGAACTTCTGTGAAGATTTCATGCTCGACTAGGGCACTTTTGGCCTAAAGTGGTGGGAGACGGGGCAAGTGAATACAAAATCAGCTTACATCTCGTTCCAGAAGAGACGTCTGAATAAATTTAGGGCTGTGTGTAAACGTACTGGAGACTATTTTGGCATCGATGAAATGATTAGGTCCTTATATTTATTAGCAGCCAGCAGTTCTCTACAATGTCAAGTGTCCAGATCCTGTGCTATTGTGTATTTTTAAACTGCGCTGAATTTCGTTCTTTTATTGACCGAACTACGAACTGCAGAAAAACAACTTTTCTGTGGAACTTAAGATTTTCTAAAGTTCCACACTCCGGCTAAGATGCTGCCTTAGCATTTTGGGCATAGTTCTGTTGATACAGTGAACTGTGTTATTGTTTGTTTATCTTATCCAGTTTACTCTGAGCTTTGCAGATTAGGGTCCTTGCCTGATTATTTTTGTATAGTTTCTGGCACGTAATAGTCGCTCAAAAAATGTTGGAGCATCGAGGTACAGATATTTATCAGCAGGTTTCTCAAGAAAAACAAGGAGTGTGTTTTGGAGGAGAGGTCGAAAGGTGAGGCCTGGACCAGTGACTCACACCTGTAATCCCAGCGCTTTGGGAGGCTCCGGCTGGAGGATCCCTCGAGCCCAGGAGTTCGAGACCAGCCTGGGCAACATAGTGAGGCCCTGTCTCTACAAAAAAAATAAAAAAATTGCCGGGTGCTGTGGCTCACGCCTGTAATCCCAACACTTTGGGAGGTTGAGGCGGGTGGATCACCTGAGGTTGGGAGATCGAGACCAGCCTGACCAACATGGAGAAACCCCGTTTCTACTAGAAATACAAAATTAGCTGGGCGTGGTGGCGAATGCCTGTAATCCCAGCTACCTGGGAGGCTGAGGCGGGAGGATTGCTTGAACCCAGGAGGTGGAGGTTGTGGTGAGCCAAGACTGCGTCATTGCATTCCTACCTGGGCTACAAGAGCGAAACTTGTCTCAAAAAAAATGGCTGGGTGTGGTGGCTCACTCCTATAATCCCAGCACTTTGGGAGGATCACCTGAGGTTAGGAGTTCAAGACCAGCCTGGCCAACATGGTGAAACCCTGTCTCTACTAAAAATACAAAATTAGCCAGGCACAGTGGCATACCTGCAATTCCAGCTACTTGAGAGGCTGAGGCAGGAGAATCACCCAAGCCCGGGAGGTGGAGGTTTCAGTGAGCCAAGATAGTGCCACCGGACTCCAGTCTGGGCAACAAGAGCAAAACTCCGTCTTTTTTTTTTTTTTGAGACGGAGTCTTGCTCTGTGCCCCAGGCTGGAGTGCAGTGGCGCGATCTTGGCTCACTGCAAGCTCCGCCTCCCGGGTTCACGCCATTCTCCTGCCTCAGCCTCCCGAGTAGCTGGGACTACAGG
>NW_026660992.1:0-2905 GCF_009828535.3 Hylobates moloch | reverse complement strand
CTGTAGAAACTGGAAATAGACATTCTGAGCGCAAAGGGGCTTATAGCGGAAAAAGGAATATCTTCAAATAAAAAGTACACAGAAGCATTTTGTGAAACTTCTTTCTTCTCTGTGCATTCAACTAACAGAGTTGAAGCTTTCTTTTGATAGAGCAGTTCTGAAACACTCTTTCTGTAGAAACTGCAAGTAGACATTCAGAGCGCTAAGGGGCCTATACAAGAAAAAGGAATATCTTCAAATAGAAACTACACAGAAGCATTCTGTGAAACTTCTTTCTGTTCTGTGCATTCAACTAGCAGAGTTGAAGCTTACTTTTGATAGAGCAGTTCTGAAACACTCTTTCTGTAGAAATTGCAAGTGGACATTCTGAGCGCTAAGGGTATTATAGTGGAAAAAGGAATATCTTCAAACAAAAACTACGCCGAAGCATTCTGTGCAACTACTTTCTGTTTGAACTTATTTGATTGACATTCTGAAAATTTTTGTAAAATGCAAGGGGACATTCGAGAATAAGGGCTATATGGAAAAAGAAGCATTCTGTGAAACTTCTTTCTGTTCTGTGCATTCAACTAAGACAGTTGAAGCTTACTTTTGATACAGCAGTTCTGAAACACTCTTTCTGTAGAAACTGCAAGTAAACATTCTGAGCGCTAAGGGGCTTATAGTGGAAAAAGGAATATCTTCAAATAAAAACTACACAGAAGCATTTTGTGAAACTTCTTTCTGTTCTGTGCATTCAACTAACGGAGGTGAAGCTTACTTTTGATTGAGCAGTTCTGAAACACTCTTTCTGTAGAAACTGCATGGGGACATTCGGAGCACTAAGGGGCTTAGAGTGGAAAAAGGAATATCTTCAAATAAAAACTACACAGAAGCATTCTGTGAAACACCTTTCTGTTCTGTGCATTCAACTAACAGAGATGAAGCTAACTTATGATAGAGCAGTTGTGAAACACTCTTTCTGTAGAAACTGCAAAGGGACATTCGGAGCGCTAAGGGACCTATAGTGGAAAAAGGAATATCTTCAAATAAAAGCTACACAGAAGCATTCTGTGAAACTTCTTTCTGTTCTGTGCATTCAACTAGCAGAGTTGAAGCTTACTTTTGATAGAGCAGTTGTGAAAATCTCTTTCTGTAGAAACTGCAAGTGGACATTCTGAGCGCTAAGGGTATTATAGTGGAAAAAGGAATATCTTCAAACAAAAACTACACAGAAGCATTCTGTGCAACTTCTTTCTGTTCTGTGCATTCAACTAGATTAGTTTTGATTGAGCAGTTCTGAAACACTCTTTCTGTAGAAACTGGAAGAGGATATTTTGAGCTCTAGGGGGCCTTTAGTGGAAAAAGGAATATCTTCAAATAAAAACTACACAGAAGCATTCTGTGAAACTTCTTACAGTTCTGTGCAATCAACTAACAGAGTTGAAGCTTAGTTTTGATTGAACAGTTCTGAAACACTGTTTCTCTAGTAACTGCAAGGGACACTCCGAGCGCTAAGGGGCCTATAGCGGAAAAAGTAATATCTTCAAATAAAAACTACACAGAAGCATTCTGTGAAATTTCTTTCTGTTCTGTGCATTCAACTAGCAGAGTTGAAGCTTAGTTTTGATTGAGCAGTTCTGAAACACTGTTTCTGTAGAAACTGCAAGGGGACATTCGGAGCACAAAAGGGCCTATAGTGGAAAAAGGAATATCTTCAAACGAAAACTACACAGAAGCATTCTGTGCAACTTCTTTCTGTTCTGTGCATTCAACTAAGAGAGTTGAAGCTTACTTTTGATAGAGCAGTTCTGAAACACTCTTTCTGTAGAAACTGCAAGTAGACATTCTGAGCGCTAAGGTGCTTATAGTGGAAAAAGGAATATCTTCAAATAAAAACTACAAAGAAGCATTTTGTGAAACTTCTTTCTGTTCTGTGCATTCACCTAACGGAGTTGAAGCTTCCTTTTGATTGAGCAGTTCTGAAACACTGTTTCTGTAGAAACTGCATGGGGATATTCGGAGCACTAAGGGGCCTATATTTGAAAAAGGAATATATTCAAATAAAAAGTACACAGAAGCATTCTGTGAAACTTCTTTCTGTTCTGTGCATTCAACTAGTAGAGTTGAAGCTGACTTTTGATAGAGCAGTTCTGAAACAATCTTTCTGTAGAAACTGCAAGTGGACATTCTGAGCGCTAAGGGTATTATAGTGGAAAAAGGATTATCTTCAAACAAAAACTACACAGAATCATGCTGTGCAACTTCTTTCTGTTCTGTGCATTCAACTAACAGAGTTGAAGCTTAGTTTTGATTGAGCACTTCTGAAACACTCTTTCTGTAGAAACTGGAAGGGGATATTTTGAGCACTAGTTGGCCTTTAGTGGAAAAATGAATATCTTCAAATAAAAACTACACAGAAGCATTCTGTGAAACTTCTTACTTTTCTGTGCATTCAACTAAGAGAGTTGAAGTTTAGTTTTGATTGAGCTGCTCTGAAACACTGTTTATGTAGAAACTGCAAGGGGACATTCGGAGAATAAAGGGGCCTATAGTGGAAAAAGGAATATCTTCAAATAAAAACTACACAGAAGCATTCTGTGAAACAACTTTCTGTTCTGTGCATTCAACTAAGATAGTTGAAGCTTACTTTTGATAGAGCAGTTCTGAAACACTCTTTCTGTGGAAACTGCAAGTAGACATTCTGAGCGCTAAGGGGCTTATTGTGGAAAAAGGAATATCTTCAAATAAAAACTACACAGAAGCATTTTGTGAAACTTCTTTCTGTTTTGTGCATTCAACTAACGGAGTTGAAACCTACTTTTGATTGAGCAGTTCTGAAACACTCTTTCTGTAGAAACTGCATGGGGACATTCGGAGCACTAAGGGGCCTATAGTGGAAAAAGGAACATCTTCAGATAACTAC
>NW_026660991.1:0-2905 GCF_009828535.3 Hylobates moloch | reverse complement strand
TCCATCAGACTTAATTTTAAGGGCAGAAATCTTACCTTAGTCCACCTGAAAGAAATAATATATCCTAACAAAGATAACTTGGAACTAGCCAGCCTAAAAGGTACGAGTTTACCCCTTTATTGAAATAATATAGGTGACCTCTCTATCAGAAAAAAAATGGGTGAAATTATTGAATCTTACATTCTATTGGTTCTTCTTGTGGAAATATTCTGCTCAACTTATTTAAATTGCAAATATCCAGTTCAACGTGGTTTGGTGGATGTTGTAACACTAATACTCTAGGACAGGGATTGACACGCTGTGCCTTGGGAGTCAAATATCCATGGCTGCTTTCATATGAAGACAGCAGAATTGTGTAGCTATGACTGAGACTGGGTGGCTCACGATGTCTAAAATACTTCCTCTCTGACCATGTACAGTAAGAGCTTGGTGATCTCTGCTCTAGAATAATGAAATCAGTGAGGAATTTCTTTTCTGCAGGATTGCATTGATTTGGATATCTTCAAAGGAAACGTTCAACTTAATCGAACTTGGAAGCTTTTCCCCACTAAACTCTAGAATATAAGAATAAATGTAGTTTTCTCTGTTGGTGGGAGTTTTTTGTTAATAAAAAGAAAGGACCTTAGAATTTCAATCTGGAGGGAACATCTAAGACACTGTAAGATAACATAACACCTTTTGGGATGTGTTGAAAGACAGTAATCAGAAGAATTTGAGTTTTGCTAGAATAATTTCTCAACTGAAATATTAAAAAAATCTGTGCCATAGATATCTATATAAGGTTCAGAATTATGATTTTCAATTTAGGAGAAAAAAACTAGATGCTTCTGTGAATAAAAATATTTCACAGTTTGGTTATGCATCAATATCTTTGAATGACTATTGGCTTTTCTATCTTACTTCCTTCTCCTGACCATTTTTGAGGGAAAGGTTCTGAAATAAAAGGCCTATTTGTTTCCATTTTTGTTCAATTACTTTTCAACACATTGTCCAAATGTCATCCATGTAGATGTAGGAAGCAAGTAGTCCTCATCTGTTCTTCTGCTTGGGTAGAAGTGCCCTCTCATTACCTTTTCAAGATTATGTTGTCTCTTAAGAAAATATGTTTCAATTTCAGAAAGCAGCTGATATTATATTTTTGAAGAAATTTTCTTTAAGACTATAAGATTGAGATAGGATGACAATTGAACTAGCTGAATTGGGTCTGCAAAACAATAAAAATAGTTTTCAGAATCTTTAACTTTACAAAGCCAGACTCATAAAACCAAAAAGAGGAATCTCGACATTTCTGTCATGCCATACTAAGGACTTAATCTTCAGCCAGGACTAAACATATGGTTGTATTATTTTTTCAGAGACTTCCATTTAAGGAGGAGACAATGCCATATGGTCATCACAGCTATGTGGCCATAGCAACTACATGATTATTTGAATAATTACCTTTTCTGTTTAATTTTTCTTCCTCTACAGCTGAGTGCCATTTTACAGGCAACTCTCAATTTGCAGCACATGGTTGTACAGTTTGTGAATTTTTCATGCTTCTTCCATTTTGTCGTTCCTTTCTTGCATGTCCTTTTCTCCCTTTAGTAAAAGTCGATCATCAAAAATCAGGAAAATCAAATCACATTAATTTCTGTCTTAAAAAAAAAAAAACTCTTGCAAGAAAAAAAGAATATTGAGCTCGATTACTGTGACTGCTGTGACTGTCTATGCTACTGCAAATGTAAAGGTTATCAATAATTGACTGTAAGTTTCTTATAGGCACCTAAGGAGCAGATGTATTATGATAAAGATGAATTTGGCATATGTATATTTCTGTTTTTCCTTACAATGAATTCAAAATCACATTGCTACTTTTGTGAAGTTTATAGACAGTCTGACAAATTTTAGGCTTGAAAAGTAAAATGATATTGACATTAGATTTTTGAAACTGAATCTCTTTTAACATCCTTTAGGTGTGTTGGAGTTTAGAAGTGATTGAGCTGTAATACTTTTCCAGAGTATTGCTCCTACAGGCAATTTCGAGTTCCTTAAGCCCTATTGATTTCATATGGCTGCCTGGTCATCCTCATCCTGCAGTCTATGACTTGAGTCACTTTTTTCTCACTATCTAGGACTTTGTTCTTCCTTTATAAGCTGCCTCTGACTTCTGTAGTCACTCTGGGTTTCCTAACCAATATCATACTTTGATCACGGTATGGATGTAAGATTTTTTTTGAGTTATTTCTCTGTTTCCTCTTAGTAAATGATGATTTCATTATTATCATTATAATCCACAGAAATATCTATTTTCAAGTGTTGGTTTAAACAGGTCTGTTTCAATTGCAAGCAACAGAAACAAACTTGGCAAACCTAAAAAAAAAAAAAAAAGAAAAACTTAAGAGCAGAGTAAAGAAAATCTCAAAGCTCACAAATTGATGGAAAGTTTGAAGAACTGGGTCTGGCAATGAATGGAGACTAGAAGAGCTAGTAGCAGCAACTGTAAATTAGACCAGATGGGAACAGTCTGCCCTGGTCACCACAGCTGTTATAAATAAGTTTTGACCAGCTCCAGTCTTTTCTTAACACTTCTCAAGATTCAAAATACAGGGATAGAGTATCATGTTGTGGATTTAAATTCCCACCCTTTGTCTAAGGGATGGCAAGATATATTGATTAAAATTCGTTCTGACAATATCAAAATAGAGAAAAAATAACTCCACAAAAGGAAATTCAGTTGTTATTATCAAAGAAAGTGAAATGACTGTAACTAGAACCCAATAAATATGCAGTACAATATCTGTACTTGAAAAATCACAATAGTTTGGCCCCAGCGACACAGAAGACGGATGATTTCTGCATTTCTGCTTGAGGTACCGGTTTCATCTCACTAGGGAGTGCCTAACAGTGGGTGCAGGACAGTCGG
>NW_026660990.1:0-2905 GCF_009828535.3 Hylobates moloch | reverse complement strand
ATGACATTCTGCTGAGAAGCACAAATGTACAATAGAATATGCATATTATAATTTGTGTATGTGTACATATGTGTGTTCACCAAATATTAAAAGTGGTGGAATTCAGGCCTAGTACTTTTCTAGGTAAGTTTTTTGCTCTAAGCACATATTTCTTTTACAGTTGGAAAACATTTATTTATTTATTTCAGTTAATTTAGAAAGTTTATTTTGCAAAGATTGAGGATGTGCCCGTGACATAGCCTCAGGAAATCCTGATATGTGCCCAAGGTGGTCAGGGCGCAGCTTGGTTTTATACATTTAGGGAGAGACATGAGACATCAATCAATATATGTAAGAAGTACATTGGTTCGGTCTGGAGAGGCAGAATAACTTGAAGAAAAGGCAGGAAGACATGAAGCAGGGAGGGAGCTTCCAGGTCAGCTAGGTGATACACAAAGGGTTACATTTCTGATTGGTCTTTCCAAAGGAGGCAGATCAGATATGCATCTATCTCAGTGAGCAGAGGAGTGACTTTGAATACAAGGCAGGTTTGCCCTAAGCAGTTCCCTGCTTGAGTAGAAAACAATTGTTTAAAATTTTTTTTTTCTTGAAACGGAATCTTGCTCTGTTGCCCAGGCTGGAGTGCTGTGCTGCAATCTCGGCTCACTGCAAGCTCCACCTCCTGGGTTGATGCCATTCTCCTGACTCAGCCTCCTGAGTAGCTGGGACTACAGGCGCCTGCCACCACGCCCAGCTAATTTTTTTTGTATTTTTAGTAGAGACAGGGTTTCACCATGTTAGCCAGGATGGTCTCAATCTCCTGACCTCATGATCCGCCGGCCTTGGCCTCCCAAAGTGCTGGGATTACAGGCGTAAGCCACTGTGCCCGGCAATTCTTTAAATTTAAAAGGTGCTTATATAGCCTGGCGCGCTGGCTCATGCCTGTAATCCCAGCACTTTGGGAGGCCCAGGTGGGCGGATCACACAAGGTTGGGAGTTCCAGACCAGCCTGACCAACATGGAGAAACCCTGTCTCTACTAAAAATACAAAATTAGCCGGGCATGGTGGCACATGCCTGTAATCCCAGCTACTCAGGAGGCTAAGGCAGGAGACTCACTTGAACCCAGGAGGCAGAGGTTGCAGTGAGCCGAGATCGTGCCATTGCAAACTCCATCTCAAAAAAAAAAAAAAGCTGCTTATACAATCAAGAGATTAAAAATGGACAATCTATACAAGTGATATAGACATCCCTTCTAGGTTGTTTATAAAACAATTAAGCACTTTGTTTATAGAAAATGAGCTACTCGGAGAGGCTGAGGCAGGAGAATGGCATGAACCCGGGAGGCGGAGCTTGCAGTGAGCCGAGATTGCGCCACTGCACTCCAGCCTGGGTGACAGAGCGAGACTCCGTCTCAAAAAAAAAAAAAAAAAAGAAAATGAGAGATCTGAAAAGCACAAGAAAATTGCTCTGTCCCCAGCTCACAGCAGCTGTAATGAGAACCTCCCTTCTCAGTAACAGGCACAATTTGCCTTCAGATTTCTGCTGCCTATACATTTGACACTTATTATTTACACCTCTACAATCTAATGGACATCACTGCTTCCATAATTAACCAATTTGATAGTCACTGAAGAACAAATTACAATTGAACTGCTAAGACTACCTGCAAAAACAGAAATAAAAACAAAAAAAAAACCCTATTTCATGTAAATAATTACTTGATACACTGAAAACTGCTGCTATAACTTGAGACTGTTATTGTTAGAAAGTTAGCGTCAGGGCTGAGTGTGTGCATCAATATACTTCAACTTTGTCCCCAACCACTGCAACCATTAGCAAGGTCATTTACTCTCTCCGGAGCCTCATTTCTTTCTATACAAACCTGAAATGTAAAAATCTAACTTTTCAATGCCCTGTGCTTAAATGTCAAATGGGGAGTAGTACCAGGAAAGTATATCTTTTTATCATTATTAAAATCCTAGGTGTCCTTGTGGAAGCAGCAAAATGGAGTAGATTGAAACTTTTGGGCCAACTGAAATTTCCTTACTGTAACACCACAAATCCATTGAAACTAGTAAGTAGATCAGTGGAAATGAAATTGTAACACTGATTGCTGATTCATTTAAGAGAAAGATATGAGCTAGCCTTACAATTGGGTTTCAGGTAATACAATTGTCAAATGCCCTGTAGTCCCAGCTACTTGGGAGGCTGAGGGAGGAGGATCGCTTGACCCCAGAGTTTCAAACCGTTTGGGCAACACAGAAAACTTTGTCTCTTAAAAACAAATTGTCAAAAGTTTTCTTTATGAAATATATTAAATCATTAGGCTTTTTAAATGATATGATTTTTATATTAAGACAAGTTATGTAACTTCTTTCTGGACAACCATGAAATAAGATATTATTACTAATATACTTCATAGCAATGTTAAAAGACCACATTTTGAAAAATAAGGCCGGGCGCGGTGGCTCACGCTTGCAATCCCAGCACTTTGGGAGGCCGAGGCGGGCGGATCACGAGGTCAGGAGATCGAGACCACGGTGAAACTCCGTCTCTACTAAAAATACAAAAAACTTAGCGGGGTGTGGTGGCGGGCGCCTGTAGTCCCAGCTACTCGGGAGGCTGAGGCAGAAGAATGGCGTGAACCCGGGAGGTGGAGCTTGCAGTGAGCCGAGATCGCCCCACTGCACTCCAGCCTGGGTGACAGAGCAAGACTCCGTCTCAAAAAAAAAGAAAAATACAGGCATACCTTGGAGATATTGCAGGTTTGCTTCCAGACAACTGTAATAAAATGTTTAACACAATAAAGGGAGTCACACAATTATTTTTATTTCCCAGTACCTATAAAAGTTATGCTTAATCTATACTATAGTCTATTAAGTTTGCAATAGCATTATATCTGACAATGTACATACTTTTTTTTT
>NW_026660989.1:0-2905 GCF_009828535.3 Hylobates moloch | reverse complement strand
ACACGGTGAAACCCCGTCTCTACTAAAAATATAAAAAACTAGCCGGGTGTGGTGGCGGGCACCTGTATTCCCAGCTACTCGGGAGGCCAAGGCAGGAGAATGGCGTGAACCCGGGGGGTGGGGCGGGGATCTTGCACTGATCTGAGATGGAGCCACTGCACTCTAGCTTGGGCAATAGAGTGAGATGCCGTCTCAAAAAAAAAAAAAAGGACAGGATCTCACTCTGTCACCTAGGTTGGAGTGCAGTCTGCTATCATAGCTTACTACAGCCTCAAACTCCTAAGCTTGAGTGATCCTCCCACTTGACACAGAAAATTAATTTAATTGCCCCAAATCCACAGTAAATGTCAGAAACAGAATCTCAAGTTAGGCACTCAAGCTGCAGAATGTATGCACTTCTCTATCTGCTCAACCTTGACAATGATAAGTGATCAGAGGCTTAGAGGATAAAAAAGGAAAGAAAAAACATAAAAAAAAAATCAACAAACAAGTCAGCAATCAAATGTTTGTTTTGTATCACGATAAAATATGCACATTTCTATTTTTCTCTATATACTGTAAATTTATGTACTTTTTATTTTAAAATTATGATTTGTTATAATGTTAGATTTACAGATTTATATAGATAGTATGAACAGTTGCCATATGTAGTCTTCACCCAGTTTCTCCAAAGGTTAAGACTTTACGTAACCATGGCACAAAGGCAAAAAAGAAATGAATATAGAGACCTTACATTTGTCAATAAAAAGGAATGAAGTTCTAATGCACAAACATTGAAAACATTATGCTAAGTGAAAGAAGCTATATGACTCAGAAACATTTTATTTAGTGAAAAGAAACAAAGAAAGAGGCTAGCCAGAAAGGGCCTCATATTGTATGATTCTGTTCATATGGAATGTCCAAAATAGGCAAATCCATAGAGACAGAAAGTAGATTAGTAGTTGCCAGGGGCTAGGAGAGCTGGAGGGAAATGGGAATTGACAGCTAATGGGTATGGAGCGCCTTTATGGAGTAATGAAAATGTTCAACCTTGCGAATATACTAAAAGCCATGAATTGTAAACTTTATTAATTTATTGTGACAGGGTCTAGCTCTGTCACCCAGGCTGGAGTGCAGTAGCATGATCTTGGCTCACTGCAACCTCTACCTCCTGGGCTTAAGCCGTCCTCCCACCTCAGTCTCCCAAAAAGCTAGGACTACAGATGCACCACCACACTCAGCTAATTTTTGGGTTTTTTTTTTTTTTTTTTTGAGACAGAGTTTTGCTTTTGTTGCCCAGGCTGGCGTGTAATGGTGCGATCTCGGCTCACTGCAACCTCTGATTCCCAGGTTCAAGCGATTCTCCTGCCTCAGCCTCCTAAGTAGCTGGGATTACAGGCGCCCACCACCACGCCCAGCTAATTTGTAGTTTTTCAGTAGAGACAGCGTTTCACATGTTGGTCAGGCTGATCTCGAACTCCTGACCTCATGATCCGCCTGCCTTGGCCTCCCAAAGTGCTGAGATTACAGGTGTGAGCCACCGTGCCCCGCAATTTTTGTGTTTTTTACAGAGACAGGATTTCACCATGTTGTCCAGGCTGGTCTCGATCTCCCGGGCTCAAGAAATCTGCCCACCTTGGGCTCCCAAAGTGCTGGGATTACAGGCCTGAGCTACTGCACCTGGCCTGTAAACTTTTTAAAATGATGAATTCTGGCCAGGCTCGGTGGCTCACGTCGGTAATCCCAGCACTTTGGGAGGCTGAGACAGGTGGCTCACAAAGTTAGGAGTTCAAACCAGCCTGACCAACAAGGTAAAGTCTCTACTAAAAACACACAAAAAATTAGCCGGGTCTGGTGGCAGGTGCCTGTAATCCCAGCTACTCAGGAGGCTGAGGCAGGAGAATCACTTGAACCTGGGAGGCGGAGGCTGCTGTGAGCCAAGATCGCACCACTGCACTCCAGCCTGGGCGACAGAGTGAGACTCCGTCTCAAAAAAATAATAATAAAATAAAATGATGACTTCTGTGGTATATAAACTGTATCTCAATTATAAAACAAAAAACGCTGGGCTGGCCAAAGATATCTGCAAGTTGGCTGGCTAGTTTTGGAACCCCTGAGCTAGATGCTGATAATAATAAAAATATTGTTATATCTAACACTTATTGAGCACTTAGTATGTGCCACATACTGTTCTCTAAGCACTTTTTCCATATTCATTCATTTAATCCTCTTAACAGCCTAGGAGGTAGGTTACTAATTTTTTTTTTTTTTTTTTTTTGGAGATGGAGTTTCACTCTTGTTGCCCAGGCTGGAGTGCAATGGCATGATCTCGGCTCACTGCAACCTCCACCTCCCAGGTTCAAGCGATTCTCCTACCTCAGTCTCCCTAGTAGCTGGGATTATAGGCATGTGCCACCACGCCCAGCTAATTTTGTATTTTTAGTAGAAACTGGGTTTCTCCAGGTTGGCCAGGCTGGTCTCGAACTCCCGACCTCAGGTGATCTGCCTGCCTCTGCCTCCCAAAGTGCTGGGATTACAGGCGTAAGCCACTGCAATAGTAGCCAGTTACTACTATTATTCAAATTTTACAGCTGAGAAAAGAATAGTGCTGAGAAGTTAAGTATTTGCCCAAGGTGTCAGTGTAAGTAAGTGCTAGGATTAGGATTCAATCCCAGTCAGTCCATGCTTTTACCCACTATGTTCTACTGCCTACTGCTGTGTGGTGCCTGGGTGTCCTGGAAGTCTGGAATAGTGAGGCAGATGGGGAAGAACTATAAAGAATCTCCTGAAGAGCAAAGGCTGGAACTACACTAAGCTTTCTCAATAAGGACTATTGATCTTTATGGCTGGGTAATTCTTTGCTGTGGGAAGCTGTCCTATGCACTGTAGGATGTTTAGCAGCATTCCTGGCTTTTACCCACTAGAT
>NW_026660988.1:2034-2906 GCF_009828535.3 Hylobates moloch | reverse complement strand
GTTGTGTTCTCTTCCTAGTCTATTCTTCTTCTCCCCTGATGTTAAGCTTCATTTTCCCTGAGCGAGCATGCTGTCCTCCTTTTCCTCCTCCAACTCCAGGTTGTAAAGTGGCCTGACACAGATATGTCAGAAGGCACATATCTGCTACCCAACCTCCACATACTCCCTCAGCATGATCCACATTGCAGCCCACCTCACTCCTTTCTTCACTGCCTTGTACTGTGACCACAAGGGCTTGCTTTTGAATGAAACCTACAGCAAAACAGTCTCCTGGTCACCCACTGTGGAGCCATTCCAAATATAAACCCCTTCAATAGCCTATCAAGCACATGAATTGGTCAAACTGCCTTTTAGTCCTCACCTACATCCCGGACAAAGAACCTTGACACCTAAGCATCAGAAACAGGAGGCTTCTCTTTACCAGAACAAAAGAAAGACATAAAACCTGGTGCGAGGATTAGCAGCCCGTTTCAGTTCTCCTGCCCTTCTGCTTTGTGGAAAAGGAACAGATGCAACAGGGGAGATGGACTCAGGGCTCAGGTGAAATTAGGACTTTTGGGCCCCGACCTCTGCAAAGACGTCCATTTGCAGCCCTGACTCTCCTCTCCCCAGGGTTCCTCTGACACCCTCCCCCGAGCCTGGCTCCTGCTGAGTTTGCTAGAGAACCTCACGCAAAGCTCTCTCCAGCGAGGCTCTCTCGATCCACCTTACACTGTTCTCCCTACCATCAGCCTTGCTTCTGGGTTTTCCCGATATCTCTGTAAGATCCTATCAGTGTGGCATATGAGATAATGAGCTTTACAAAGCTGCTTTCAGCCTCAGAGAGCACACCCTGAGACTGAGAAGCTAAATCCATGTCTCCTGAAAACTGC
>NW_026660988.1:0-1921 GCF_009828535.3 Hylobates moloch | reverse complement strand
ACTTACATAAAAATGGGGTATGTATTCATCTCTGCTTCCATACACATGGGGCACCTCTGGAAGGATTAATAAGAAGCTAACAGCAATTGTTCTGAAGCCCAGGGGGATAGGAGAGAAGACATCCTTCTCACTTGCCCCTTTTGCTTAAGAGAATTTTAAGGGAAATAAATCTGAGAAGTGATCCCGGGACTAAAATCAAATAGGGGCAAAATGTGCAGCTTTATCAACTGTGTGTTTTAATACAACACATTATATTAACCCACACACAAAAATACCGTGCCCTTGCAGACTCTGTTTTCCCAACCCCCGGCATCCCAGAGCCCACAAAGATCCCTCCAGCCCAGGATGACACAGCCCTGCGGTTGCCGGAGTCTCTCTGCATCCCTCACTAGATGTCACCTCCAACAGCCGATAACTTCATCAAATGAGAGAAGAGCCTGTCCTCTTTCCCCAAAGTAGACAACATCCTGGCTCTTCACAAATAGATGCATTTTGCCAAATTTTTGGAATAATGTGGTATGTTGTCTCTGTTTTTTTTTTTTTCTTTCAGCATAGCGTTTGTGAGGTTCATCCACGTTGTTGTACACATCTTCTTGTTTTTCTCTTCTTGTTGTGGTGTGGAAATACATTATGTGTTTTATTGTTGTCATAATACACTATTTGGTTGCATTCTCTTGGCTGCAAGGAACTGTGCTGCAGTGAATGTTCGTGCACGTGTCTCCTAATGCACATGGGCCTATGTTTCTATTGGTAGATGGGAGTCATGTTGCTGGGAAATAAGCTATTTATCTGTTCAACCGTGGTGGACACCACAGCTTTCTGAAGGCAGAAAATATATCTTTACACAACCATGTCTCTAGCACCTAGCACAGCGCTTGGCACTAAGTAGCCACACCTCAACGTTGGCTCACTTTCCTCTTCAGTATCCGTGTATGGAATTATTGGTTGATCCCTGCTTCTCTGAATATTAGGAAGCCAGTCTATTTTTAGGCAGAAAGGGAAGAGTAGTCAGTAACCTTCTGCCCACAGCCTTACTCAGTAGAGCAGATAAATATGCTCGTGCAGATCAGTATTCCCAAAAACCTAGAAATGTCCCATTTTGTGCCTTCTCTGCTCCATTTCATTCCGTCATTCATCATATTTGCTCTCCTTCACAGGAGGGCAGGGAGGTTCAACAGACCTTAAAACATGAAGGTCTTTTTTCTGTTTGCTGTTCTCTTTTGTTTGGTCCAAACAAACTCAGGTACATGTCTCCTGGTTAGCCCTGGGGAAGGTCGTGCAGGAATTCCATTTATGTGTGTGTCTGTATGGACAGTGTGTAGGTGTGTCTGTATGTTGGTAGTGGGTGCAGATGGGCCACCGTGGGGCTCAGCCTTGGGCAATTTTGATCTCCCCTGTGAAGTTTTTTAAAAGCTAAATAAGTGTTATAAAGGTCTTGACACAAGATAAAGGGGTATACTTGCTCTGATACAAGTAGCAAGCACTCACTGCAGTCTGAGAAAAGTTTTCAGAAGAAAGTTATAGTCATACGAATGTCAGAGCTGGAAGGGAATCAGAGATTGTCTATAGCAGCCCCATACTCTACAAAAAGAAAACCAAAGTCCAGGAAAGTGTTAATTTAACACTGTGCAATGAATCTTTATGGTCATAGTAGGTCTTCAAACTTACAATATTCCCCCTGCTTGCACATATAACACATTTTACAGATGGGCAAGCTGAAGCGTAACCAGTTAAATGAGTTGTCTAAGGAGACATGATGAGATATTGGAAGAAATAAGACCAGAATCCAGGTCTCCATGCTTCCAGGCTGGGGGCTCTTCTCTCTTGACTAAAGGTGGACCCCCCACCTTCTTCAGTTTGCTGTCCCCTCCAAGCTGTGACAGGGCTGAGATGATACAGAATCAGAGATTAGACCCCGTTT
>NW_026660987.1:0-2907 GCF_009828535.3 Hylobates moloch | reverse complement strand
GAGCTTTAGACTAATCATCCCCCAGCATTCCTCATTTCAACTCAGTACACAGGAGTTTGGGAATCAACATCTGTAGATGTCGAAGGTTCTTGTAACCTTCCTGACTAACAACAAGTGGGCTCTACATTCTTGGGGAATGCTTAGTCCAAAGCTCTGAGTCCAGGGTCTCAGCTCTGGGAAAAACAGAATCTGGGAACGTGAATATGTCACATTTTGAGAGCTGAGAACCAAATGCCCCACTGAGTAAGAATCCTTTAACTCATAAAGGTTATATAATTCTTTTCCACAGTGTTTTGATACCTAGTAAACTCCACTAACTTATGCCAAAACTGAATAATTAACATAAAATACTTGTGTTTGGGTATTCTTGTCTTTTAATATTTATACGTATAATAATCCACATTTCAGCTTATTTGTGACTTTCAGAAGCAGAGTTAGAGTTCCAAACATTAATGACATTTTAAAAATTATTACAAGAGTGAAAATAGGGTGCACTAAAATTGTTAAAACAGGATACTAATTCAGGTCTCCTCATATGTGATTTTCAATAAAGATAAAACTCTAGTTAAACCTACATGTGAATTGACTATTGATATTTCTTAAGGGACCAGAAATGGAAGACAACCATGGTATTAGGATTACTTAAAATATTTCCTGTCCTGTGCAATCTGAAGGAAAAATAAGTGAAGTAGATAAATCAAATTTACTTTAGGTCTAGTCACAAATTGTTTTCACATCAACTCCTTAAATTGATAAGTTATTTTTTGTATTGAAAAATATTGACTACAATTATATACCAGTAGTGTGTTTCACAGGTCATTATTTTAACCTTAAAAAATACTGCTCAGATGTCCTTCTTTAGAAAACAATGAAAAAAATTATAAATTCATCACTTGGAGGCTCATAACAAGTGGATCACTGTGAAAGCACCCTGCTTTAACTTGTAACCTCTTCTCAGCCAGTCAACATAACTGTGTTTAGCACAGTGCAACAGGACAGACTGAAGACCGAACCTAATTGTCAGTAGCCATGATTATTGGTAGAGCAGTCAAGAGATAATTCATTCATAAATTTTGAAGCCAACATGGTATATACAATTTTATGTCTTTTTGAAAATAGTGTCTATAATAAATTATATCCAACCGTAACTCCCTTTTGAAGTGGACATGTTGAATAAGGAAGAGGATATACAAATTTAGAGTTCAGAGGAGAAATCTGAGCTATAAATAAACATTTAAGGATTATCAGTATTTAGAAAATATTTAAAGACACGGGTGAGCTGAGAACTCATATGAAGTCAATTTAATATAAACAGAGGTTAAAAGATATAAAAGGACTAAACCCTGAGACAATAAAATTAATTTATAATAAAGATGAAGAGTAAGCAGCAAAGAAAGCCAAGGAAGAACCAATGAATTCAAATAAGAACCATGAGAAAAGTTGTCACAAACGCTAATGAAAATAAAGGTTTACTAAATGCTGCCAAAAGACCAAATAATTGAGGGCTAAGAGTCATCAGGTTAAAGAGTAATTTTGGTTGAAGTGGTGAAAACAAATCTTAACAGCTGGAGTGAGTTCAAAAGTGGATTGGAAGAATGGAAGATACATGGAGCGTATGTAACTATTATGAAAAGTTTACCTGTAAAAACAGAATACAAATAAAAAGCAAGAGAGAAATGGAGTCAAGTTGTAGGGCTAAGGGAAAACTATATTTTTTGGAAAAAACATAGCTTTCAGTATGTCTGTCATCCAAAGCATTTTTTAATAAGTTCTATATATTAAACTGTATTAAAACTATTGAAAGTGCTCATATAGGAGTACATTGGTGCTATTTTCTTTTGAATACAAAAGCATAGCCACAAGACCCTTTTCCTAAGAAATGAACACATTGTAATTATTATAGTTCACTGTATTAATGTTAATATTTTCAATAGGGTTATAATTATTGCAGCAAGAGTCAAAGTTTTGGAGTTGGGAGTACCAGAGTTCAAATGTTTACTTTATTTTGATGTGTATTCTAATTTGAGTTTAGATTTTTAAATTATTTCTTTTTTTTATTATTATACTTTATGTTTTAGGGTACATGTGCACAATGTGCAGGTTTGTTACATATGTATCCATGTGCCATGTTGGTTTGCTGCACCCATTAACTCGTCATTTAGCATTAGGTATATCTCCTAATGCTGTCCCTCCCCACTCCCCCCAACCCACAACAGTCCCCGGAGTGTGATGTTCCCCTTCCTGTGTCCATGAGTTCTCACTGTTCAATTCCCACGTATGAGTGACAACATGCAGTGTTTGGTTTTTTGTCCTTGCAATAGTTTACTGAGAATAATGTTTTCCAGTTTCATCCATGTCCCTACAAAGGACATGAACTCATCATTTTTTATGGCTGCATAGTATTCCATGGTATATATGTGCCACATTTTCTTAATCCAGTCTGTCGTTGTTGGACATTTGGGTAGGTTCCAAGTCTTTGCTATTGTGAATAGTGCCGCAACAAACATATGTGTGCATGTGTCTTTATAGCAGCATGATTTATAGTCCTTTGGGTATATACCCAGTAATAGGATGGCTGGGTCAAATGGTATTTCTAGTTCTAGATCCCTGAGGAATCGCCACACTGACTTCCACAATGGCTGAACTAGTTTACAGTCCCACCAACAGTGTAAAAGTGTTCCTATTTCTCCACATCCTCTCCAGCACCTGTTGTTTCCTGACTTTTTTAATGATGGCCATTATAACTGGTGTGAGATGGTATCTCATTGTGGTTTTGATTTGCATTTCTCTGATGGCCAGTGATGATGAGCATTTTTTCATGTGTTTTTTGGCTGCATAAATGTCTTCTTTTGAGAAGTGCCTGTTCATGTCCTTCGTCCACTTTTTGATGGGGTTGTTTGTTTTTTT
>NW_026660986.1:0-2907 GCF_009828535.3 Hylobates moloch | reverse complement strand
AGATTTGAACACAACCACCCAGACAAGCACATTAAACGTGTCTAACTCAAACTTATACCTGGAAAGTCCTACCAGCTGTGCATATCCAGGCAGAACTACATGGAGAACACCCGGATGCACCCAGACAGGCTCAGGCCCATGCCAATTTCTTACCTATTCAGGGAATAATATTGAGATGACCTCATCTGGGACCATCTATGCAGGTCTATCTATTCATGCCCTCCCCTGCACCCACAGCACACCATTTTATTAACCGAGCCAGCCAGCTGAACACATATGCATATAGACAATTTTATGTCTGGAGTTACATGTACAAGGTCAAAGGGGAAACTGGTAGATATATGTGTGCTGAAAGCAGGAAAAAAGTAGGGAATGACAATAACTCCGTAGTTGTTGGGGAAATATATGGACATAAGTATCCCTCAGTGTGTTCATCTTAGCTCCTGGCTCTGGGGCCAAAGGAAGTAGAATCTGTGCTTTAAGAGGAGAGGGCTAACAAGAGCCAAGTATCACATAAATACTCTAGTCAATCTGGGTGGGGTTTAGGGAAAGCACCAGACCCAGTGCAAAGACTATAGTGTTGGTCTGTGAATCCAGACTAAAGCTTACTTGTAGAGACTACGCCAACACCGCAAGGGAGAGGGAGGGATCCTTGATTGGGTGGATGCCCAGAGCTCCCCCTGAGATCTGTAATGAGAACAGTAAATGATGTGGAAGAGTACAAGGTATGCAGTCATGCGGAATTTGGTTTAATTCTTTTAAATTCCCTTAGAACAGAATCAGTAACTCTTTCCTTTATGTTCCTATTAAAACTTTGATCTTTACCTTTTAGTGTGTTTTATATCATACTCAAGTTTCATGTCTCCTGTCACCACTGATGTCTTAATCTTGTTATTAGTAACTCTTGTTTATTGATTGCCTTCTTAAATCTGGAACTTCCACTTGTCACTTTACATAAGCATTGTAGCTGAACTTTGCAACAAATTTGGAAGGTTTTATCATCATCTCGATTATATGATGAACAAACAAATAGCAAAATATCAAGTAATTACCCTGGATGACAGGGAGCCAATTATAGTGTTCAGAAGGGGAGGTTTAAAAGCTATGGTTTTTGGCTTTTAGAGACGAGGTTTTTTTGTCACTCTACCATACAGCTTCCCTCATAGTTCCCAAGCTTCATCTCCTTCTCAAACCCACCTCTGTCCTTCAAATGAGTTATGTGTCTTCACTATGTTGCTGCTCTCAGAGCCAAGCATAGTGTCTGGCACATAGTAGATATTTTACACATATTTTAGATAAGTTGTTTATTTTATTTTTATTATACATTAAGTTCTTGAATACATGTGCGGAATGTGCAGGTTTGTTACATAGGTATATATGTGCCATGGTGGTTTGCTGCACCCATCAACCCGTCATCTACATTAGGTATTTCTCCTAATGCTATCCCTCCACTTGCTCCCCATCCCCTGACAAGCCCCAGTGTGTGATGTTCCCTTCCCTGTGTCCATGTGTTCTCATGGTTCAATTCCCAATTATAAGTGAGAACACGTGGTGTTTGGTTTTCTGTTCCTTTGTTAGTTTGCTGAGAATGACGGTTTCCGGCTTCATCCATGTCCCTACAAAGGACATGAACTCATTCTTTTTTATGGCTGCATAGTATTCCATGGTGTATATTGCCATATTTTCTTTATCCAGTCTATCATTGATGGGCATTTGGGTTGGTTCCAAGTCTTTGCTATTGTGCATGTGTCTTTATAGTAGAATGATTTATAATCCTTTCGGTATATACCCTGTAATGGGATTTCTGGGTCAAATGCTATTTCTGGTTCTAGATCCTTGAGGAATCACCACACTGTTTTCCACAATGGTTGAAGTAGTTTACGGTCCCACCAACAGTGTAAAAGTGTTCCTATTTCTCCACAACCTCTCCAGCATCTGTTGTTTCCTGAATTTTTAATGATCGCCATTCTAACGGGCATGAGATGATATCCCATTGTGGTTTTGATTTGCATTTCTCTAATGATAAGTGATGATGAGCTTTTTTTCATATATTTTTTGGCCACATAAATGTCTTCTTTTGAGAAGTGTCTGTTCATATTCTTTGCCCACTTTTTGATGGGGTTGTTTGTCTTTTTCTTGTAAATGTGTTTAAGTTCCTTGTAGATTCTGGATATTAGCCCTTTGTCAGATGGGTAGATTGACAAAATTTTCTCCCATTCTGTGGGTTGTCTGTTCACTCAGATGATAGTTTCTTTTGCTGTGCAGAAGCTCTTTAGTTTAATTAGATTGCATTTGTCAATTTTGGCTTTTGTTACCATTGCTTTTGGTGTTTTAGTCATGAAGTTTTTGCCCATGCCTATGTCCTGAATGGTATTGCCTAGGCTCTTGTCACTCAGATTGGAGTGCAATGGCATGATCTCAGTTCACTGCAACCTCCACCTCCCAGGCTCAAGCTATTCTCCTGCCTCAGCCTCCTGAGTAGCTGGAATTCCAGGTGCCCACTACCGTGCCTGGCTATTTTTTGGTTTTTGTTTTGTGTTTTTTAGTATAGATGGGGTTTTACCACATTGGCCAGGCTGGTCACAAATTCCTGACCTCAGATGATCCCCCTGCCTTGGCCTTCCAAAGTGCTGGGATTACAGGAGTGAGCCACCGCACCTGGCCTGCCTAGGTTTTCTTCAAGAGTTTTATGGTTTTAGGTCTTACATTTAAGTCTTTAATCCATCTTGAGTTAATTTTTGTATAAGGTGTAAGAAAGGGGTCCAGTTTCACTTTTCTGCATATCGCTAGCCAGTTTTCCCAAAACCACTTATTAAGTAGATAATTCTTTCCATATTGCTTGTTTTTTCTCAGGTTTGTCAAAGATCAGCTGGTTGTAGATGTGTGGTGTTATTTCTGAGGCCTCTG
>NW_026660985.1:0-2908 GCF_009828535.3 Hylobates moloch | reverse complement strand
TAGAGTGTATTCGAGTAGAATGGATTGGAATGGAATGGAATGGAATGCAGTGGATTGGAGTGGAATGGTATGGAATGGAAGGGAATGGAATGGAATTCAATGGAATGGAATGGAGTGGAAAGATTGGAGTGGAGTGCTGTATAGTGGAAAGGAGTAGAAAGGAATGGAGTGCAGGAGAGTGGAGTGGAATACAATGGAATGGAAAAGAATGGAGTGGAGTTTCTCTGTTTGTCTCTTTCTTTCTCTCTGTCTCTCTGTCTGTCTCTGTCTCTCTCCCTCTCTCTCCCTCTGTGTGTGTCTGCCTTCAATCTTGCTCTCTTTCTCTGCCTGTCAGTCATCCTGTCTGTCTGTCTCTCTCTCTGTCTGTCTCTATCCCTCTCTCTCTCTCTCCCTCTGTGTGTGTCTGCCTTCCATCTTACTCTCTTTCTCTGCCTGTCTGTCATCCTCTCTGTCTCTCACTCTGTCTGTCTCTCTCCCTTCCTGTCTCCCTGTTTCTCTCTCTTTCTGTTTCTCTCGGTCTCTGTCCATCTCTGTCTTTCTCTCTCTCTCTCTCTGTCTTTGTGTATCTTTGTCTCTCTCTGTCTGTCTCTCTCTATCTCTGTCTCTGTCTCTCTCTCTCTCGCTCGCTCGCTCTCTGGCTCTCGCTATCTCCCGCCCTCTCTTTCTTTGCAAAATAAGCTCAAGTACATCTAATCTCATCCATTACCAAGGCCTGAATTCTTAACATCAGACATCCCAGATTTGATCTCCCTACAGAATGCTGTACAGAACTGGCGAGTGGATTTCTGGACTTGGATACCTCATAGATACTACATATGAATAAAGATCCAACCCTAAAATCTGGGGTTGCTTCTCCCTCGACAGTCTCGAAAAATCATGCCTCTGTTCACCTAGGATGCTGGGAGGGTTTTCTCAATGTGCATCTGCCCGTGTCCTAAATGACCTGTGACGGAGCCCTGTCCGTTCTGTCTCAAATATGTATCTGCAAACACTTATCTCCATTTCCACAACTACCCACGGCCCCTTGTGGAACCACTGGCTCTTTGAAAAAAAATCCCAGAAGTGGTTTTGGGTTTTTGGCTGGAGGCCTAAGCCTGCTGCGGACTTTCCTGCCCAGGATTCTGTGTGAACAAAAGTGCCTCTGCTGGGAGCTGGGATCCTCGGGACAGTGCTTGCTAGCGCTGGATGAGTCTCTGGAAGGACACACGGGACTCCGCAAAGCTGACCTGTCCCACCGAGGTCAAATGGATACCTCTGCATTGGCCCGAGGCCTCCAACGTACATCACCGTCACCGACCGTCACCGTCAGCATCCTTGTGAGCCTGCCCAAGGCCCCGACTCTGGGGAGGCTCCTGGGAGCCCGGCCTTGGTCGGCTAAAGTCCAGAGGGATGGTGACTTCCACCCACAAGGTCCCCACTGAACTGCGAAGATGTGGAGCGTAGGTCAGAGAGGGGACTGGGGTGGGGGGTGGGGGAGACGTCCTGACAGGCGAGGAGTTCCCGAGGCTCTGGCCACCCCACCCATGTCCCACGTCCCGGGCACCCACGGGACACCGCCGCTTTATCCCCTCCTCTGTCCACAGCCACCCCCACCACACCCCGCAAACCACGCACACACGCTGGAGGTTACAAAACCACTTCGCGTGAATAGAGCCTGGCGGAGCGAGAGCCCATTTCACGAGGCGGGGTGGGGGGGGTGCGGGTTGTGGGGTCTGTAGAGAGCCCTATTCTCCCTCTTGTGTGGCTACAGGCTAGAAATGAATATTGCTTCTTGGGCAGAGGGGCTTCCTTAGGCCATCACCGTTTGCGGGAATATCTGTCAAACCCTCCCTTGAGGCCACAAAATAGATTCCGCCCCACCCCTCCACGTTCCCCGCCCCCCCCCCGCCCTGGTGCTGGATGTATCCTGTCAAGAGACCTGAGCCCGACACGTTGAGCTAAACACCTTCATTGGCTTTGCATGTTTGTTTCTTTCTGAGATGGAGTCTTGCTCTCTCGCCCAGGCTGGAGTGCTGACTCCCTCTAACTTGGGTTCCATCGGGCCCCACCCGGGAACACGGGCCTTGGCAGATTCTGGCCCTTCCTGGCCCTTAAGTCGCTGTCAGAAACCCCATCTCCAGCTCGGATGTCCCGAATGGCTGTGGCTGGCACTGCTCTGGAAACATCGGAAATCTCTCCTCTACGTGTGGCCACCTAAAATCACAGGAGCTCGGGACACACGTGCTTTGGGAAGAGAATGCTGAGAGTCTCTTGCCGACTCTCTCTTGACTTGAGTCCTTCATGGGTGTGTGGTTAAGACGTAGTGAGACCAGATGTATTAACTCGGCCCGGGTGCTGGTAGCTCACGCCTGTAACCACAACACTTTGGGAGGCCGAGGCCGTAGGATCCCTTGAGGAATCGCCTAACCCTGGGGAGTTTGAGGCTGCAGCCAGTGAGCCATAATGGTGTCACTGCACTCCAGTCTGGCCGAAAGACAGTGAGGCCCTGTCACAGGCAGGCAGGCAGGCAGGCAGGCAGACAGACAACAGCTGTATTCTGTTCTTCTCAGGGTAGGAAGCAAAAATAACAGAACACAGCACTTAATTTTTTGGGGGGCGGGGAAGGAGTATCACTCTTGGTGCCCACGCCGGAGTGCAATGGCACCATCTCGGCTCACCGCAACCTCCACCTCCTGTGTTCAAGTGATTCTCCTGCCTCAGCCTACTGAATAGCTGGGATTACAGGCATGGGCCACCATACCCGGCTGATTTTGTATTGTTAGCAGAGACGGCATTTCTCCATGTGGGTCAGGCTGGTCTCGAACTGGCGACCACAGTTGATCTGCCCGCCTCGGCCTCCCAAAGTGCTGGGATGACAGGCATGAGCCATCGCGCCCGGCCGGCTACATTTTTTTTTTTTTTTTTTTTA
>NW_026660984.1:0-2909 GCF_009828535.3 Hylobates moloch | reverse complement strand
CCATTCCATTCCATTCCACTCTATTCTATTCTATTCCTTTCTTTCAAAAATTTCTAAAACTCTCTCCCTGGCTGGATTGCAGTGGTACAATATCAGCTCACATTTCATTTCAGCATTCCATTGCATACCATTCCATTCCATTCAAATCCATTCCATTCCATTCCATTCCATTCCATTCCATTCCATTCCATTCCATTCCATAATTCCAATCCATTCCATTCCATTCCATTCCATTCCACTCTATCCTATTCTATTCCTTTCTTTCAACAAGTTCTCAAACTGTCACTCTGACCGGATTGCAGTGGCACAATGTCAGCTCACTTTTCGTTTCACCATTCCATTTCATATCATTCCGTTCCATTCCATTGCATTGCATTGCATTCCATTCCATTCCATTCCATTGCATTCCGTTCCATTCCATTCCACTCTGTTAGATTCCATTCCATTCTGTTCCATTCCATTCCATTCCTTTCCACACTAATCTATTGTATTCCTTTCTTTCAACAAGTTCTCAATATGTCACCCTGGCTGGATTGCAGTGGCACAATGTCAGCTCACATTTTATTTCACCATTCCATTCCATTCCATTCTTTTCCATTCCGTTGCATTCCATTCCATTCCATTCCCTTAAATTCCATTTCATTCCATTCCGTTCCATTCTGTTCCACTGCACTCCATTCCATTCCATTCCACACTATTCTATTCTATTCCTTTCTTTCAACAAGTTGTCAATCTGTCACCCTGTATGGATTGTAGTGGCACAATGTCAGATCACATTGTATTTCACCATTCCATTCCATTCCATTTCATCCCAATCCATTCCATTCCATTACACTCCATTCCATTAGATTCCAATCCATTCCATTCCAGTCTTTCCATTCCGTTCCATTCTATTCCACACTATTCTTTACATTTACTTTCTTTCAAGAACTTCTCAATCTGTCACCCTAGCTTGATAGCTGGGGCACAATGTCAGCACACATTTTATTTCACCATTCCATTCCATTCCATTCCATTTCGTTCCACTCTGTTCCACTCTGTTCCATTGAACTACGTTGCATTCCAATCCACTGAATTCCAGACTTTTCTGTCCTATTCCTTTCTTCAACACGTTCTCAATCTGTCACACTGGCTGGATTGCAGTGGCACAATGTCAGCACACATTTTATTTACCTTTATATTCCATTCCATTCCATTCCATTCCATTCCATTCCATTCCATTCCATTCCATTCCATTCCATTCCATTCCATTCCATTCCACTCCGTTAAGTTCCATTCCATTCCATTGATCTCCATTCCATCCCGTTCCATTTCATTCCATTCCGTCCCAGCCCACATCATCCCATACCATTCCATTCCATTCCATTCCATTCCATTCCATTCCAATCCGTTCCGTTCCGTTCCGTTCCGTTCCGTTCCGTTCCGTTCCATTCCATTCCATTCCATTCCTTTCCGTTCCATTCCATTCCTTTCCGTTCCATTCCATTCCATTCCACACTATTGTTTTCTATTCCATACTTTCAACAGCTTCTCAGTCTATCACCAAGGCTGGATTGCAATTGCACAATTTCAGCTTACATTCTATTTCACCTTTCCATTCCATGCCATGCCATTCCATTCCATTCCATTCTATTCCACTCCATTCCATTGCATTGCATTCCATTTCGTTCCGTTCCGTTCCATTCCATTCCATTCCATTCCCCTCCACACTATTCTATTCTATTCTATTCCTTTCTTTCAACATGTTCTCCATCTGTCACCATGGCTGGATTGCAGTGGCACAATGTCAGCTCACATTTTATTTCACCGTTTCATTCCATTCGATTCCATTCGATTCCATTCGATTCCATTCCATTCCATTCCGTTCCGTTCCATTCCGTTCCATTCCATTCCGTTCCATTCCATTCTATTCCGTTCCATTCCCTTCCATTGCCCTCCATTCCATTCCATTCCAATCAATTCCATTCCATTCCATTCCACACTATTCTATTCTGTTCCTTTCTTTCATCAAGTTCTCAATCACTCACCCTGGCTGGATTGCAATGGTACAATGTCAGCTCACATTTTATTTTACCGTTCCATTCCATCCCTTTCCATTCCATTCCATTTCTTCCATTCCATTTAATTCCATTTCATTCCATTCTGTCCAATCCGTTCCTTTGCACTCCATTCCATTCCATTCCATTCCATTCCATTCCATTCCATTCCATTCCATTAGATTCCATTGGATTCCATTCCACAATATTCTACTCTGTTCCTTTCTTTCAACAAGTTCTCAATCTGTCACCCTGGCTGGATTGCAGTCGCACAATGTCAGCTGACATTATATTTCACCGTTCCATTCCATTCCAGTCCATTGCCTTCCATTCCATTCCATTCCATTCCATTCCATTCCATTCCATTCCATTCCCATTCGTTCCTTTCCATTCGTTTACATTCCACTGCAATCCATTCCATTACATTCCATTCCACACTGTTGTACTCTGTTCCTTTCTTTTAACAAGTTCTCAATCAGTCACCCTGGCTTGTTTGCAGTGGCACAATGTCAGCTCATATTTTATTTCACATTTCTATTCCATTCCATTCCATTCCATTCCATTCCATTCCATTCCATTCCATTCCATTCCATTCCATTCCATTCCTTTCCATTCCATTCCATTCCATTATATTTCATTCCACTTTGTTCCATTCCATTCCAAAGTCTCTGATCCATTCCATTCCATTCTATTGCATTCCATTCCATTTCATACCTTTCCAAACTATTCTATTCTATTACTTTCTTTCAACAAGTTCTCAATCTGTCACACTGGCTGAATTGCAGTGGCACAATGTCAGCTCTCATGTTTTTCACCTTTGTATTCTATTCCATTCCATTCCATTCCATTCCATTCCATTCCATTCCATTCCAT
>NW_026660983.1:0-2910 GCF_009828535.3 Hylobates moloch | reverse complement strand
TTATCTCTGTCTTTGCATTAAAAAGTATCATGGAACAATAGCCACACTTTTTGGAAATTCAAGATTCCATAAAATATAGTTTGAAAAACACATGGACATGTTTATTAACGTCTCCTTTCAATATTCTTTCTGGGCATACTGGAGGAAAATTGACATGAAGAGTGTTTAAATTTGTTATGAAAAGTAGAAGGTGGCATGTAGGCAAAACTTTCCCCTCTGAGAGTGTTTCTGCATTATTTCTTTGCATGGGAAGATCTCACCACCAAAGTGTAGCATGTCTGTACCCAATAGGAAAATGCATACCCTGATATTCATTTAAATTAAAAATTTCAATGACCTATAATCCTTTGTCATTCTTTCCCAAATTGACCCTCTGATGGGGTAAGAAAAAAATGAATTCTACCTTTTTCATAGATAGTAACCATAGAAAGCTCTGGTTTCTAGAGAGATTCAATCATTTAAAAAGGAACATAAAGAGGAAAGGGATTTGGAGAGAAATTAATTCTAAGACTCTAGACCTGCACGTCTGTGTAACCCAAATCCTAGCAATTTCTAGAAAATAGAAATCAAATCAACTAGGAATTGGTCATACAATTGCTAAGACTTCCTTTATCTTAGGTCCAGCAGATTCAAATGACACACTCTTTAAAAAAATTTTTTTTTATTTTTAGTTTTTGTGGGTACCTGGCCAGTGTATATATTTTGGGGATATATGAGATGTTCTGATACAGGCATGCAATGCGAAATAATCGAATCATGGAGAATAGGGTATCCGTCTCCTCAAGCATTTATTTTTTGTGTTACAAATAATCCAATTACACTCTTTTAGTTGTTTTAAAATGTACAATTAAGTTATTATTGAGTATAGCCACCCTGTTATGCTATCAAATAGTGGTCTTATTCATTCTTTCTAACTATTTTTTGTACCCATTAACCATCCTCCTCTCCTCCCGAGTCCCCCACTACCCTTCCCAGCCTCTGGTAACCATCCTTCTACTCTCTGTGTCCATGAGTTCAATTGTTTTGATTTCTAGATCCCACAAACAAGTGAGAACATTCAGTGTTTGTCTTTCTGTGCCTGGCTTATTTCACTCAACATAATGACCTTCAGTTCCATCCATGTTGTTGCAAATGACAAGATCTCTTTTTTTTATGGCTGAATAGTAGTTCATTGTGTATATATACCACATTTTCTTTATCCATTCATCTGTTGATGGACACTTCAGTTGCTTTCAAATTTTAGCTATTGTGACCAGTACTGCAACAAACATAGGAGTGCAGATATCCCTTTGATATACTGATTTCCTTTCTTTTGGGTATATACCCAGCAGTGGGATTGCTGGATCATATGGTATCTCTACTTTTAGTTTTTTTAGGAACCTCCAAACTATTCTCCATAGTGGTTGTACTAATTTACATTTCCAACAGTGTATAAAGGGTCCCCTTTTCTCCACATCCTTGCCAGCATTTGTTATTACCTATCTTTTGGATATAAGCCATTTTAACTGAGGTTAGATGATACCTCATTGTAGTTTTGATTTCAAGTGACACATGCTTGACTTTAGTATGAAAGTGTCATTGACATTGGTTGTCTAGTCAGTGTCTAATAGCCTTTTCTCTGTCTTTGTCATAAAATCTATCATCATCTGTGGTCTAATTTGACTCTTTTTTTTAATGACCCCTGAGATAGTTGATATGGAAAATACATAAATAATTGAATAATTGTATGAACTTTTCAGTATCTTCTCAGGTGACTTACCAGAGGAGAAGTAGGGTATAGAATGACAACTTTTTAATTAGGGATTTTTTTCCCTTAAGAAACAGCTATGGAATGATGGAAGGAACCTAGGTTTTAGATTTTACATATACACACACAAACATACACACATGCGTGTGTATGTGCACGTGCGTGTGTGTCTATTTATATATATATTTGAAATCCATTTATTCCACCTCTCAATCTTATCTGAGCATGGGGGATGTGTGTGTGTGTGTGTGTGTATGCACACGTGTGTTCATATTCAAAAGCTAAGCATGAATTTTATGCAATAACCTATGAAATTCTTTACAACTCTGAAATTATCTAAAATACAATGCAAAAAAGTTAAATGATCACTGATCATAAGCAGACTGTTGCTATTCTGGAAGTCTTGGGATTTAAATTCAGAGTAACCTTGAATTAACAAGAGTATTGCTCAGTGCTAGTATCATGCAAATATGTACACATAGAATATGTCTGTTAAATTGAAAATCCTAATGTTGTGGAATAAATCCCTTGCTGTATTTTTATGTGTTGTATTTATAAAGATATAGTGGGCTCTAATTTTTTGAGAGTCCTGAGAAGTCCATGAATATTAAACACATCGTGTGGATTTTTATTTATCATCATCTCTGATTTTATGTTTGTGAAATTATAACTCAGTTTTGTTGGGGTTCTAACTACAGGCCTAGTTCAACAAAATTCTCATTTCCATCATCTTGACTACATTGATTTTGTGCACTTTGATCTTTACTTTGTATTATATAAAAGTCAATATGTTGATCTATAAACACATCTGCTGCTTGGATAGTAGTTATTTTAGAATTGGCTCTCTTTCCAAGCACAGTTATGACACTGAGAATTGGTACTCTATGCTCCAGTCAGCACTTCCCAGTCACAAACCTTATGAAGAATTTAAAGAACTATGTGGAGGAAATGCTGTTTGTTCTAATTCAACATTAGTGTATAGATTGTGTTTGTGAAAAACTGTATGAGAAAATGGTCTTTTTAAAAATGTTTTTCCTTCAATTCTGGAGTTTCAATATCAATTTTATTCTGTGATTAGAAATCGCATGACTACAGCCTGTATGTCAAATCATTAATTCATTGAAATTCCTAATCAATGTAATATTGCTTTTAGGATAAAGTTT
>NW_026660982.1:0-2911 GCF_009828535.3 Hylobates moloch | reverse complement strand
TGAAGAATCTGCAACTGGACATTTGGAGTGCTTTGAGGCCTATGGTGAAAAAGGAAATATCTTCACATGAAAACTACACAGAAGCATCCTGCAAAATTTCTTTGTGATGTGTGCATTCATCTCACAGAGTTGAAGCTTTTTTTTGGTTGAGCAGATTTGAAACAGTCTTTTTCTAGAATCTGCAAGTGGATATTTGAGATCTTTTTGTCTAATGCGGGAAAAAGAATTATCTTCACATAAAAACTAGACAGAAGCATTCTCAACAACTACTTAGTGATGTGTGCATTGAACTCACAGAGCTTAAACTTTCTTTTAATTGAGCAGTTTTGAAACACTCTGAAAAATCTGCAAGTGGACATTTGGAGTGCTTTGAGACCTATGGTGAAAAAGGAAATATCGTCACGTGAAAACTACACAGAAGCATTCTGCAAAATTTCTTTGTGATATATGCATTCGTCTCACAGAGTTGAATCTTTCTTGTGGTTTACCATATTTGAAAGAGGCTTTTTGTAGAATCTGCAAGTGGATATTTGAGATCTTTTTGTCCAATGCGGGAAAAGGAAATATCTTCACTTAAAAACTAAACAGAAGCAATCTGAGAAATTTCTCTGTGATGTGTGCATTTATCTCACAGAGTTGAAGCTTTCTTCTGGTTGAGCAGATATGAAACGGTCTTTTTCTAGAATCTGCAAGTGGATATTTGAGATCTTTTCGTCCAATGCAGGAAAAGGAATTATCTTCACATGAAAACTAGAGAGAAGCATTCTGAACAAATTCTTACTGATGTGTGCATTCAACTCACAGAGTGGAAACTTTCTTTTGATTGAACAGTTTTGAAACACTCTGTTTGAAGAACCTTCAAGTGGACATTTGTAGTGCTTTGAGGCCTATGGTGAAAAAGGAAATATCTTCTCATGAAAACTACACTGAAGCATTCTGCAAATTTCTTTGTGATGTGTGCATTCATCTCACAGAGTTGAAGCTTCCTTTTGGTTGAGGAGTTTTGAAACCGTCTTTTTGTAGAATCTGCAAATACATATTTGAGATCTTTTCGTCCAATGTGGGAAAAGGAAATATCTCCCATACAAACTAGTCAGAAGCATCCTGAGCAACTTCTTAGTGATGTGTGCATTCAAGTAACAGAGTTGAACCTTTCTTTTGATCGAGCAGTTTTGAAATCCTCTTTGAAGAATCTGCAAGTGGACATTTGGAGTGCTTTGAGGCCTATGGTGAAAAAGGAAATGTCTTCACATAAAAACTAAACAGAAGCATTCTGTGAAATTTCTTTGTGATGTGTGCATTCACCTCACAGAGATGAAGCTTTTTTTTTGGTCGAGCAGATTTGAAACAGTCTTTTTGTAGAATCTGCAAGTGGATATTTGAGATCTTGTCATCCAATGCAGGAAATGGAAATATGTTCACATAAAAACTAGACAGAAGCCTGCTGAGCAACTTCTTAGTGATGTGTGCATTCAACTCAGAGAGTTGAAGGTTTCTTTTGGTTGAGCAGATTTGAAACAGTCTTTTTTTACAATCTGCAAGTGGATATTTGGGATCTTTTCATCCAATGCGGGAAGAGGATATGTCTTCACTTAAAAACTAGACAGAAGCATTCTGAGCAACTTCTTAGTGATGTGTGCATTCAACTCACAGAGTCGAACATTTCTTTTGAATGAGCAGTTTTAAAACACTCTGGTGAAGATTCTGCAAGTGGACATTTGGAGGGCTTAGAGGCTTATGGTGAAAAAGGAAATAACTTCACATAAAAACTACACAGAAGCATTCGGCAAAATTTTTTTGTGATGTGTGCATTCATGTCAGAGCACTGAAGCTTTCTTTTGGTTGAGCAGATTTGAAACAGTCTTCTTGTAGAATCTGTAGCTGGATATTTGAGATCTTTTCGTCCAATATTGGTAAAGGTAATATTTCACATAAAAACTAGAGAGACGCATCCTGAGCAACTTCTTAGTGATGGGTTCATTCAACTCACAGAGTTGAACATTTCTTTTGATTGAGCAGTTTTGAAACATGCTGTTTGAAGAATCTGCAAGTGGACATTTTGAGTGCTTTGAGGCCTATGATGTAAAAGGAAATATCTTCACATAAAAATTGCACAGAATCATTCTGCGAAATTTATTTGTGATGTGTGAATTCATCTCACAGAGTTGAGGTTCTCTTTTGGTTGAGCAGATTTGAAACAGTCTTTTTGTCCCATCTGCAAGTGGGTATTTGAGATCTTTTCATCCAATGCAGGAGAAGGAAATATCTTCACTTAACAACTAGACGGGAGCATTCTGAGCAACTTCTTTGTGATGTGTGTGTTCATCCCATGGAGTTGAGCCTTTCTTTTGATTGAGCAGTTTTGAAACTCTCTGTTTGAAGAATACGAAAATGGACATTTGCAGTGCTTTGAGGCCTATGGTGAAAAAGGAAATATCCTCACATGAAAACTGCACAGAAGCATCCTGCGAAATTTCTTTCTGATGTGTGCATTCATCTCGCAGAGTTGAAGCTTTCTTTTGGTTGAGCAGATTTTAAACAGTCTTTTTCTAGAATCTGCCAGTGGATATTTGAGATCTTTTCGTCCAATGCAGGAAAAGGAATTCTCTTCACATAAAAACTAGAGAGAAGCATTCTGAACACCTTCTTAGTGATGTGTGCATTCAACCCACAGTATTGAAATTTTCTTTTGATTGAGCAGTTTTGAAATACTCTCTTTGAAGAATCTGCAAGTGGACATTTGGAGTGCTTTGAGGCCTATGGTGAAAAAGGAAATATCTTCACATGAAAACTACACAGAAGCATTCTGCGAAATTCCTTTGTGGTATGTGCATTCATCTCACAGAGTTGAATCTTTCTTTTGGTTGAGCATATTTGAAAGAGGCTTTTTGTAGAATCTGCAAGTGGATAT
>NW_026660981.1:1442-2911 GCF_009828535.3 Hylobates moloch | reverse complement strand
CATCCCTATCATCATCACCATCATCATCACCAACACCATCCCTATCACTGTCACCATACCATCATCATCCCTATCACCATCACCCATCATCATCATTACTGTCACCATCATCACCATCACCATCATCATCATCACCATCACCATCCCTATCAACATCACCATCACTATCCCTGTCACCATCAGTGTATCACCCACTATCATCATCACCATCATTACCATCACCGTCATTATTATCATCATCATCACCTTCATCATCATCATCAGATCATTTTCTACTTGAGTTTTATCAAACCTTCAAGAAGATATCATTCATTCAGTATTTAAACAGTTTGCGGCCTAAAAAAAAAAAGACGAAATGTTGTTTCTAAACTCAGCCTTGTGAATCTGGCATTACCTTGACACCGAGAAAAAGCTAGGAGAGCATAGTGCCCAAGAAAAAAAACCTGTCAGAGCTCCTTCGTAAAACAGAAGAGAAGATAGCAAATCAAAGCTAGCAGATGAATCACTGTGGTCTCCTTTAGTCATGAGGATAATGGCAAGCGTCCTCCATAGCTCTGAGATGTGGGCTGGCACTCTTCCCGCTGCTGCAGGATCACATCTTACTCATCTTTGTGTCAGAACAGCCTAGCATGAGCCTGGCCCATGAGACTAGTCAACAATCTAGGTGTACTTGGTATATACACACCCTCCCGCAGAGTCTTATCATCACTCATAAAATCTGAACAAATATTATTATCAAGCCAGGTGTTTGAAAGCATTGTGAATCATGTCCAGGACATGACTCAGTGCCCAAAAGTCATTGATTGGGTCAGGTCCAATTGTTGGTTTGAACTCACGTTTTTGTAGATGTTGTTTGATGTGTGTCCCTGTAGTCATCTCTCTTAATGGAGTAGGTATCTGAGATAGAGAGTTGAGGGTGGCTTCTCATCATGACAGCATCAGGAGCTTTACTCAGGGCACTAACTGCTCAATTTGTTTCTCTTTCTGTGGGGCTCACAGGAGTGCACCTGCAGGAGGATGTCAGCTTGTGGCTGGCTTATATCTGGTTCTTCCATCCCATACATCGTTTCTGGATATTACTCCTCTTCTTAGCCAAATCTTCTGTTTCTTCACTGTCTCTAGCCAACCTCATTGGCATGAGGTTCCATTTTGGTCTCAGACACCATCCAACCTCTCCTTGGATGTTCCATTTGCATTTCATCTTTGATGATTCACTGTGCTTCAGTCCTTTTTATACCTCTGAAACTTCTATCCTTGGATTAAACTAAGTTTTAAAAGGCTTTGAATTATTTAATTATTCAAGGGACCTTTTGGATATGTACACAATTCTTATAAATAAACCTGTAATCTGTCAGTAGCAGGATTTGCAACTCGGTAGGCATGTTTTTCACATGATCATGGGATGCTTTTGAGTTCATTGGCTCACTCAAGCAGGTAAAAAGCCTCGCTACACATTTTGCTGCATCTCT
>NW_026660981.1:148-1342 GCF_009828535.3 Hylobates moloch | reverse complement strand
ATTGGGAAGGGTGAGGACTCAATGTCTTCTGGGTCAACAGGAACAAGGGTGGAACTTGAGGACTTCCAGGCTATCAAGGTGAGGCTGTCCTTAAGGCGACAGCTGCCAGGATCTCACTGGCAGTGAAGAGGCCACCGAGATGGGGGATGTGGCCAAGTGCCACATGAAACTGCCAAGAACATGGGCGAGTCATTTAAAAAGATTCTTTATCCTTCATGAAGAACTGATGCTTATGAGGCAGTTTTATTGAGTCAGAATAAGTTGATTGGCCATCACTGTGTGGACCCTTTTCTACGGACACGTGTGTGGCATTTTAGCTCCATTTTTATTTCTCAAAAATTTAGTGAGGATTGCAGTCCACATTTAATAAAGTCCTCATTAACCCAAAAGTATTACTGGTAGCTTTCCAGAATGAGAGAAACGATCTCCACCCTGACTTGCTGCTTTTTGTTTCCTGGTAGAACGTCCATCCTGGGTATCTCCTTTGGGGCTGCGTTTCTCTTGCTGGCCTTCATCCTCTTCGTCTGCTTTGCTGGACAGCTTCTGGTAGGTATTCAAATGTGGCGCTTCTTTGAAAAGTATGCTCATTTCATGAAAGCTGATTTCTTGCCTAAAACTTTCTGAAACAAGGAGCTTATTGCTTTACCACTTCAAGAACTCCAGATCCCAGTTAAGGAAACACGCACCCTTCAGGTCTATAACCAAGAATATAGACTGGGACAGCTCATGCACAACCAAGACGCGAATACGAAGATGATTTAAAACGTTCGATGTCACATCAGAAGTTGCATTCTTGCTTATTTGGTTCTGTCAATATATTTTTTTCATTTCCTCTAAGTTTTCAGAGTAAAACTAACACAGAAACAGAAAACCAAACACTGTCTGTCCTCACTCATAAGTGGGAGTTGAACAATGAGAACACATGAACACAGGGAGGGGAACATCACACACTGGGGCCTGTTAGGGGATGGGGGAAAAGGGGAGGGAGAGCATTAGGACAAATACCTAATGCATGCGGGGCATAAAACCTAGATGACAGGTTCATAGGTGCAGCAAACCACCATGGCACATGTATACCTATGTAACAAACCTGCACGTTCAGCACATGTATCCCAGAACTTAAAGTAAAATTAAAAAAAAAAAAGTAAACCTAATACATTGCTACATCCACTTTCTTTTTTTTTTTTTTTTTTT
>NW_026660980.1:0-2913 GCF_009828535.3 Hylobates moloch | reverse complement strand
GAGAATGGCATGAACCTGGGAGGCGGAGCTTGCAGTGAGCCAAGATCGTGCCACTGCACTGCAGCCTGGGCAACAGAGCGAGACTCCATCTCAAAAAAAAAAAAAAAAAATTGCTTCCTGAGGACCCTCCCAGGATCCCCTCACAGACACAGCTCCCACCAAGAATGATTCAGAACAGTGGGATTTGAGGATCGGGGCCTACCTGACCTCACAAGGCCAGGATTCCCTAGTGCCTGCTCCTGGGCTTCATCCTGCAGGAAGAGAGACTGAGGCAGGAGAGGCCGACCAGGGATTCTGTCCTGACCAGGATGGAGCCCACGGCAAGGCCAGAACAGGTCCAAGTCAGGATGCAGGGATGGCCAGCATTTGAAGAGGAGCTGGGCCAGGCCAGGCCGAGGGACCCTGAGCCCGTGGGACATTCTTCCTTCGCCCTTGCCCAGCACAGCCCCTGGCTGGAGAGGCCGAATTCTGCTTGGCTTTGGGGTGCTGGAAACAGGGTTCCTCTGGGCTCTATGAGCTTAATATGGGCCCTGCTGGGCCCACACACACTGCTTGGAAGCTACTTTCAAGGGCAGCGGTTCCCATCACTCCCTAACCAGTGGGATGGGACTCCCCCAGGAATGACCCACAGCCCCTTCTCAGCACAAATCGTGTCATCCATTCTACCCCGAGTCCTCTCTGCACTGGACTCCTGGGTTTGACTAGTTCCCAGTCAAAATTTGGACAAAACAGCATCATTCCTTGGGCTCAACAAGGACAATCACCCCAAGACTGGGGCTCTTCCCAATGTGGGGTTAGTCCTGCTGGGGGCCCCTCATCCCCACTTCTCCCTGCAAAGGGAGCCCTCTGGCCTCAGTCTATGTCACTCGTGGGCTTAATACAGGGTAAAGCACAATGTGGAAGCTTCTAGAATTATGGGTCACAGAAGGGGTGGGGTGAGGGGAATTGATAGGTAGAGAGGTCAGTCTCCCCATGAGGGAAGCACACACAGCTCAGTGGCATCTGTCCTCCCTCCCCCAGCTCTACAGCCCCTCCCTGCAGGCCTGGGGCAGAGTGAGGGTCCTGAAGGCACTGACCTCATGTGCAAAATGAGAGGATGCTCCAAATACTCAGTATCAGAGAAATCCCATCGTAATGGAAAATTAAATTATTTAATAGATTATTGTAAAAATCCGGTCACGTGTGGTGGCTCACGCCTGTAATCTCAGCACTTTGGGAGGCTGAGGTGAGCAGATCACTTGAGGTCAGGAGTTCAACACAAGCCTGGCCAATATGGTGAAACCGCGTCTCTACTGAAAATACAAAAATTAGCCAGGCGTGGTGGCGCATGCCTGTAGTCCCAGCTACTGGGGAGGCTGAGACACCAGAATCGCTTGAACCCCGGAGGTGGAGGTTGCGGTGAGCCGAGATGGCACCACTGCACTCCAGCCTGAGTGACAAAACCAGACTGTCTCAAAGAAAAGAAAAAAAGAAAAGAAAAGTCATCTTGATAACTGGGGTTTGGTGCTGGAGGCTGCCCCGCACCCAGCCTCACCTGATCCAGGCTGTCCCTCCAGCTCACTAAAAATTACCTCGGCCAGGTGTTGTGGTTCATGCCTGTAATCCCAGCACTTTGGGAGGCTGAGGAGGGCAGAGCACCTGAGGTTGGGAGTTTGAGACCAGCCTGACCAACATGGAGAAACCTCTTTTCTACTAGAAATACAAAATTAGCCTGGTATGGTGGTGCATGCCTGTAATCCTAGCTACTTGTACACTCCAGCCTGGGCAACAAGAGTGAAACTCTGTCTCAAAAAAAAAAAAAAAAAAAAAAAAAAAAAGGATTACCTCATGGCTTGCTTTCTTTTCTAGACTCCAGATATACACGGTTTCCCTGAAGGCCGCCATGCAGAGCTGTGCTTCCTGGACCTGATTTCCTTGTGGAAGCTGGACCTGGCCCAGGACTACAGGGTCACCTGCTACACCTCCTGGAGCCCCTGCTTCAGCTGTGCCCAGGAAATGGCTAAATTCATTTCAAATAACAAACGTGTGAGCCTGTGCATCTTCGCTGCCCGCATCTATGATGATCAAGGAAGATATCAGGAGGGCCTATGCACCCTGGATAGTCCTAGGGCCAAAATTTCAGCGATGACATACAGTGGTGAGAATGGAAGCCTGGAGTGGGGTGTGGTTGGCCGGGGCAGGAGAGGGCCCTGGGAAGTTACTAGAAAGCGGGGAGGGTCAGCATCCCTGCAGGAAAGGCCTTGATCCGCTGCCTGCAGAGGCAATGGCTGCACTCTGGACCTGACTTTGGGGTCGATGGGAAGAGAGAAGCCAGGCCAGGACATGTGGACCCGGGGAGGGTGGGGAGGGTGGCTGGAAGTGGAAGCAGAACTTGGGGCTTCCAGAAAAAATGAGAATTAGGCTGGCCCAGATTCCAATGGGAAAGAAGTGCCTGATAAAGGAGATAAGTCCCTAGGGGAGGGAGAGGGAAAGGAGGGACTGAAACCAGGATGTGGGAAGTCTGTCCCGAGAGTCATGGGCCCTTGGTACCACCCCAATCCCACGGCGGGAGTGTGACTTTTCTCCCCTGTCCCTTTTCAGAATTTAAGCACTGCTGGGACACCTTTGTGGACTGCCAGGGATGTCCCTTCCAGCCCTGGGATGGACTACAGGAGCACAGCCAAGCCCTGAGTGGGAAGCTGAGGGCCATTCTCCTGGTGAGGGCTTCCTCCCTCTGCCCAGTGCCCCATCGGCCTCCCCCTCCTCCCCTCTCCCCTGGGCCTTGCCTTCCCCTCTGCTCAGAGCCTCCTCTGGGTTCCCTGCTCCCCCAGGGCAGCTGTCTCTGTCCCTCCCTTTCCTTCTCACAGCCTCCCTTTCTCTCCCACCCCCCGCATCCCTCCCTCCTCTCCTGTCATTGTCACTGTCCCCAGGCCT
>NW_026660979.1:0-2915 GCF_009828535.3 Hylobates moloch | reverse complement strand
AGAATTTTTCCCTCTTGAAAACAAAAATTATTACAGAAATTAGCAGGATGTCAGGTATATAGCATTTATAGGCATTTCAAAATAGTCACTTTGAAATGTTGCGCAGATTCATTCATGATAGACTTTTAAGGCTTTGAATTATTTACATTTTAAAAGGTTTATCAGATATTGCAATGTTAAAGATAAATTATTTGAGCTTCTAGTAGGTAGTAATGGTGTCAGAGAATGACAGGTAATTAAGTCATACAGTACATCTTGTGTCCACATTTCATGCAATTTTTGCAGAATGCTGTACTATGTAAACTGCTACTGCAAAAAAAAAAAAAAAAGCAATTATTGCACTGAATTTTCCATAAAATCCCTCCAAGTAAATCTTATCACCTCTTTGCAGATGAGCATCTTGCCTTTGGGAATATGCAATAGAAAAGGAACTTGCCATAGAAAGCAGTAGTAAGACTTCTTAGATGAGACTAAGATTTTCATTTCATTAGCTCTCTCCTTCACCTTGTTTATTAATTCTACAAGCATTTATTGACATCTCCTATGTGCCAAGCACTGGTCCAGGCTCTGGGGATACACTATGAACAAAATACACTGAAGTCCCTGCCCCATGGAGCTTACATTCTAGTAGGGGGAGACAGACAAACACATAAATACAAAATATCAGAGGGTTCAAAAACAGCTTAGAGGTATCTTGCCTGAATTCTGTTTACTGCATATCCTCATTCTTGGGCAATGATAAAGTGAAGAGAGAGGCCAACAATAGGCTGCAGCAATGTTGCTAGTCCCAGCTCTACCATCTACATATTGAGTGGATTTAAGTGAGTCCTCATCTGATATGAGCCTCAGTTTCCTCATCTATAAAATGGGGAGAAATTGGATTAAATTACTTATAAGGGAAAGGGTCCTTTCAGGCTTTTTTCATGAGAGTAGGGTGCTGAAAATCAAGAGCCAGTTTGTTGACTCCTCTAAGGTTTAAAAAATATTTAAATATAAAATCTAAGAAATCCTTAGAGATCTCATACACTCAATACTTCAAATGCCAATCCGAACTTCTTTCATCAATAGCAAATTCTTATTTACAATGGCTATAGAATGAAGTCATTTTACCATATTTAGCCATATGAAAAATAAGTTATTTACTTATAAAAAACATTCATTTTTATTATTGGTTACAAAATCTCACCTTATTTGTGAAATGTTCCCTAGCTATGAGATCCTGCCCTTGATGTGACGCTGTTTCTCTCTTCTGCTAACCCCTATCCCTGACTTTGTGTTCCTGTTTAATTTTTCCAACTGAAGTATTAGCTTTATGAAAACAGGGATTGGCTGCTTGCTTCTTTGAAGAACAACCCAAATGAGAGTCTGTCCAGGTAATCCATAGACATGTATAATCATTACACCTGCATTTTGTTTTATAGGTACAGGCCTTTTGGGAACCCACATTAGCTCTTTAGACAGTCAGAGTTGTTCTGCTTAGTAAAATTTAGTTTATCAAAGGGTACTCTAACATCGGAAAAGGAAAAACACGTTTCCAGACTAATTCACAGACTAGGGCATTGTAACTTCACTGGAAGCCCTGGTGAGAGGCGTTAATACATATTTAATAATACATATTTAATAATGTAAGTGAACTAGCACATATTTTATAATCAATTAATTTTTCTCAAAGAAGACAATGTAGCAGAAGGGCTGAATGTCAAACAAGGTTAGACTCATACTTACTAACTTGGTAGGAGTTACGATGCCTCTGATTCTCTTGAAAGACAAACTGTATTCACTGGTTTGATTTTGAAATGTAGAGATCAAATTTCAATCAACCCAGCAGCTAAGGATGACAGGAAATTTTACAGGACTAGAAGGAATCATCTTCTCTTATCTGGATCTGATCCCCCTTGACACCTTGGGGGTTTCTGAAGGCTGTGTGCTCTCAGTTTTAGCTGGTTGTTACGTAATCAAATATCCCATGCATGTTTTTACATTTGATCAGGTGGGGCTAATCACAAGGACTCATGTTGTCAGTGCCTTTGGGAGCAAAATGAAATAAATCTCTGTCTCAATATTGGAATTTACCTACACAGTCTACTGTGTAGGCCTTGTTCATACAGTGACTGAAAAGGAATAATGACTACATCCTCATTTGGGTGAATGTTACTACTTCAGGACCAGATGAGCAGGGGCATCCCATGTAACCATGAAGAATCTTGAAGCAGCATTACAACATCTAATAATAAACAATTTCTCAAACAGTGCCTGTATGAACTGCAAGATGAGGGCAGGTCCAGATAGACATTGGCTGCATAAATGAAGATCAGAGAAGAATAAGGAGATTCAGACAACTTTTGGCAACCTAGATCACAGTTATAGGTAAATTCTTGTTACAAAGGAAATGGATTTTGGTATACGGAATTTGAATATGTGTATTACTCCACACAGTACATGCTACCAACAAGAATGCAGCCCCCTTTTTACAAGGTTAGGCAGAAGGAATTATAAAGCCTTGCTGATGTTCAGAGTCCTTACATCAGTATGACTGCAGCCCTCCTCAGTCATTCCAAAAGGTCCTTGGGTTGGATACGAGAATGCATCGGGCCTGGCTTTGGCTATGACATCTCCAGGAAGTCACTGTGTGCAGTGTGGTCTTCAGGGTGGAAGTCCTTGAGTTGCCAATGAATATCTCTTAAGTCCAAACCTCCATGGGCACTATGGCCTCCTTGGTTCCAACAGAAGGCAGTAGGCTTTCTTCAGACAAGAAATAAAAGGGGAATTGCACCAAAAATCCACGGATCTTCTTCAGTTCCTCCTCAGCTCGAATGGGATCTTCCTTAGCTAATATGGGCTTGTTTATAAAGTCTCTCAGCTGAATTAAATTGTGTACTTCATCATTGGGAAGGCACCGGAACACCTGATTAGAA
>NW_026660978.1:0-2915 GCF_009828535.3 Hylobates moloch | reverse complement strand
TATTTTTAGTAGAGACGGGGTTTCACCGTCTTAGCCAAGATGGTCTCGATCTCCTGACCTCGTGATCTGCCCGCCTCAGCCTCCCAAAATGCTGGGATTAAAGGCATGAGCCATCACGCCCGGCCTAATTTTTGTGTTTTTTAGTAGAGACGGGGTTTCGCCATATTGGCCAGGCTGGTCTCAAACTCCTGACCTCAGGTGATCCACCCACCTCAGCCTCCCAAAGTGCTAAGATTACAGGCATGAGCCACCGCAGCTGGCCAATTTTTGTATTTTTAGTAGAGACGGGGTTTCACCATGTTTTCCAGGCTGGTCTTGAACTCCTGACCCCAAGCCATCTGCCCACCTCGGCCTCCCAAAGTGCTGGGTTTACAGGCATGAGCCACCGTGCTGAGCCACCAATCAGCTCATTTTTAGGCGGGCAGCACTTGGCTGGGGAGGGGTGGTGTTGGCCCCTCTTCACAGTACACCTGCACTCTAAGTCACTCTTTTCCCCAGAGCAGGAGTAGAGGTGGCCTTGGTCCATTCATTTGCTGGTTCCACACACTTCCCAGCCGGGACCCAAGGGTCCTCTCCAACTTCTGGCTGTCCCAATATCCAGGGCTAAGGGGTGAGCCAGGAGCCTTTTTTTTTTTTTTTCCTAAGGCTGTTTCTCAGCCTCTGCGGGGCCTGGAAGGGTTGTGGTGTGAGCAGACAGGTATGCAGACAGGTGCCCGTGCCTGTGGCTGGCCCCGCCAAGTTCGCATGCAAGGATGCGAGTGTCTGGGCGGCTGTGTGGTTGCAGGTGTCTTTGAGGACTGCTGCCTGGCCTACCACTACCCCATTGGGTGGGCTGTGCTCCGGCGCGCCTGGACTTACCGGATCCAGGAGGTGAGCGGGAGCTGCAATCTGCCTGCTGCGATGTGAGTGGGGCTGTGGGGGCTGGGGGGGTGGGGTGCACACACAGCCTTGCTCCCAGCCTACACCCTAACCTGGGCACCCACCTCTGCTCACCACAGATTCTACCTCCCCAAGAGACACAGGAAGGTGTGTGGGAACCCCAAAAGCAGGGAGGTGCAGAGAGCCATGAAGCTCCTGGATGCTCGAAATAAGGTTTTTGCAAAGCTCCGCCACAACACGCAGACCTTCCAAGGTGGGCAAGACCTCTGCTGGGCATCTAGGGGGCCCACCCTCCCTGCCTGCAAGCCCATGTGTGGTTCAGACCCTGAGGGAGGGAATTGGAGACTAGAATACTGACACCTGCCTGAACCCCAAACAAAGCCAGTTGCTGGTGAGTGGGGCACCAAGTGAATGACCAACTGATTGAATCATTGTCCAGTTTTTGTTTCTGGAGATGGGGTCTTGCTCTGTTGCCCAGGCTGGAGTGCAGTAGCATGATCATAGCTCACTGCAGCCTCGAACTCGTGGGTTCAAGCAATCCTCTCACTTCAGCTTCCCCAAGTAGCTGGGATTACAAGTGTGTGACACCAGTCCAGCTCTTTTATTATTATTTTGAGACAGAGTCTTACTGTGTCACCCACGCTGGAGTGCAATGGTGCCATCACAGCTCACTGCAGCCTTGCCTCCCAGGCTCAAGCAATCCTCCTACCTCAGCCTCCTGAGTAGCCGAGACTACAGGCATGTTCCACTAATCCAGCCCATTATTATTATTATTATTATTTTATTTTTTATTTTTATTTTTTGAGATAGAGTCTTGCTGTGTCATCCAGGCTGTAGTGCAGTGGCGTGATCTCAGCTCACTGCAACCTCTGCCTCCCGAATTCAAGCAATTCTCCTGCGTCAGCCTCCTGAGTAGCAGGAGCACAGGCTCACGCTACCACGCCTGGCTAATTTTTCTATTTTTAGTAGAGACGGGGTTTCACCGTGTTGGCCAGGCTGGTCTCGAACTCCAGACCTCAGATGATCTGCCCGCCTTGGCCTCCCAAAGTACTGGGATTATAGGCATGAACCACCATGCCCAGCCACAGCTCATTATTATTATTATTATTATTATTATTATTATTATTATTAAGACAGGGTTTTACTCTTGTCACCCAGGCTGGAGTGCAGTGGCACAATCACAACTCAACGCAGCCTTGTGTTCCTGGGCTCAAGCAATGCTCCCACCTCAGCCTCCCAAGTAGCTGGGGTTACAGGCACACACCACCATGCCTGGGTAATTTTTTATTTTCATTTTGCAAAGACAGGTAGTGCCATGTTGCCCAGGCTGGACTTGAACCCCTGGACTCAAGCAATCTACCTGCCTTGGCCTCCCAAAGTGCTGGGACTACAGGCATGAGCCACTGCACCCAGCCAGTCCAGCTCTTTTAATCGGGACACTTTCCACTGGTGCAGATGGAAAGCCGAAGCACATGGGAGACTCGTTCGCTTAAATAACCAGTCAACAGCTTCAGGCTCAGCTGGATCCAGGAGCCTGAAGGCATGATGGCAGAGCTCTTGATTATTTCTCTCTCCATTTCTCCAGCAGGCCCTCATGCTGTAAAGAAGCTGAGTTCTGGAAGCTCCAAGCTATCATCGTCCAAGTTTAGAAATCCCATCATCAGCAGCAAGAGGAATGACTCCCTCCTGACATCAGCTAATTCAGGTAAGGACCTTTGGTCATGTGACCGTCTCCCATCCATCACCTTTGCTAAGGGTTGAGGGCTCATGATTGGCTCACACTGGGACAGGAGATTCACCTCCAGGACCAAGGAGGGGTGGTTGTGTGGTCAAGGCTGCAGGTTCACAGCGGAGGGTCCTCGGTGGCTGTCCACTGCCATGACTCAGCCCAAAGACACTACAGCAAGTGAGAAAGTGAAGCCCCAGGGGAGTGGCCCAAGAGCTCCAGGGCCCCCCAAGCCCAACAATTCTCCAGCAGGGACCGGGTGGGTGTCCTGTAATTCTATTGAATTCTGACATTGTGTGTGTGTGTGTGT
>NW_026660977.1:0-2915 GCF_009828535.3 Hylobates moloch | reverse complement strand
TCATGGATAGGAAGAATCAATGTGGTAAAAATGGCCATACCTCCCAAAGTAATTTACAGATTCAATGCCATTCCCATCAAACTATCACTGACATTCTTCACAAAATTAGAGAAAACTACTTTAAATTTTATATGGAATCAAAAAAGAACCCATATACCCAAGACAATTCTAAGCAAAAATAACAAAGCTGAAGGCATCATGCTTCCTGACTTCAAACTATACTACAAGGCTACAGTAACCAAAACAGCATGGTACTGGTACCAAAACAGACAGATAGACGAATGAAACAGAATAAAGACCTAAGAAAGAGCAGCACACATCTACAACCATCTGATCTTCAACAAACCTGACAAAAACCAGCAATGGGGAAAAGATTTCCTACTTAATAAACGGTACTGGGAAAACTGACTAGTCATACGCAGAATACTGAAACTGACCCCTTCCTTACAACTTATACAAAAAATAACTCAAGATGGATTAAAGAGTTAAATGTAAAACCCAAATCCATAAAAACCCTAGAAGAAAACCTAGGCAATACCGTTCAGGACATAGGCCTGGGCAAAGATTTCCTGACAAAAATGCCAAAAACAATTGCAACAAAAGACAAAATTGACAAATGAAATCTAATTAAACTAAAGAGCTTTTACACAACAAAAGAAATTATCATAAGAGTGAACAGAAAACCTATAGATTGGGAGAAAATTTTTGCAATCTTCCCATCTGACAAGGTCTAATATCCAGAATCTACAAGAAACTTACACAAATTTACAAGAAAAAAAAACAGCCCAATCAAAAAGTGGGGAAAGGATATAAACAGACACTTCTCAAAAGAAGACATTTATGTGGCCAAAACAAACCTAAGAAAGAAAGCTCAACATCAGTGATCATTAGAGAAATGCAAATCAAAACCACAATGTGATACCATCTCATGCCAGTCAGAATGTTGATTATTAAAATGTCAGGAAACAATAGATGCTGGTGAGGCTGTGGGTAAATAGGAATGCTTTTACACTGTTTGTGGGTATGTAAATTAGTTCAACCATCGTGGAAGACAGTGTAGTGATTCCTCAAGGATCTAGAACCAGAAATACTTTTTGGCCCAGCAATCCCATTACTGGGTATATACCTAAAGGAGTATAAATCATTCCACTATTAAGACACATGCACATGTATGTTTATTGCAGCCCTATTTGCAATAGCGAAGACATAGAACCAAGCCTATCAATGATAAGACTGAATAAATAAAATGTGGTACATATACACTATGGAAGACTATTCAGCCATAAAAGTAATGAGATCATGTTCTTTGCAGGGACATGGATGAAGCTGGAAGCCATTATCCTCAGAAAAGTAACACAGGAACAGAAAACCAAACACTGCATATTCTCACTCATAAGTGGGAGGTAAACAATGAGAACACATGGACACAGGGAGCAGAACAACACACACTGGAGCCAGTCAGGGTGTGGAGGGTGATGGGAGGGACAGCATTAGGACAAATAGCTAATGCATGTGGGGCTTGAAACCTACAGGACAAGTTGATAGGTGAAGTAAACCACCCTGGCACATGTATACCTATGTAACAAACCTAGACATTCTGCACTTGTATCCCAGAACTTGAAGTAAAATTAAAAAAATAAAATAAACAAACAAATAAATAAAAGAATACTGATTGTGGAATCTGGCTTGAATATAGGCTCCATTACTGATTAGCTACATGTCTCATTTTTTAAAAAAGCTGTTGAAATAGACTACATCACCAGTTTTAGCTCTTTGAAATCAAGTGTAACTTTAATATTTATTCTGAAGTCTTGCCTGAGTTTTGATAATAAGAACATCATAAGACAGGGTCCTCCTCTTTGTGAGTCACTATTTTATCCCAGGCACCTAGCACATGCCTGGCTTGGAGTGAGTGCTCAGCAAAACTCTGGGAACAAACAAAAGAATGAATAAATAAATAAATAAATGAAAGTTTGTCTGCAGCTTAACAAACAAAGAAAAGAAAGAAACAAAAAAGAAAAGAAAACTTAGCCATTAGAGAGGCGTGTTAAAGATGTATTTACTCCAAACTCTCAAACCTGAGGGAAAGCTTAAATGAAATTGAAAAGGGCACACTTTTATGTTTAAGAGATTCAGTGGTTAATTCTGTATCTGTGTATGCAACCTAAGAGCATCTCATGTCCAGTGCCAACAATCCCCAAAAGATAGGTACAATAGTATAAAATTGATGCTTATATTAGTTCCTGTTTAGTTACAGAATATATTTCTGAGAAATACCTCGTCTCTGGTGATGTCAGAAAAATTTTGAGTCAGTGGAATAAGTCCTGCTTTTCTGGTCTAATCCATGTCTTCCTGCACTCTCAATTAAGTAAGAATATTGTCTTGAGTCTCGCCACAGTAGAAATGGTAATGCAACACACACACACACACACACACACACACAGAAGTAAAAGGCAGTTTCAGGAGGAATTACAAACTGAGAAATCCAGAAAAGTTATAAAGGGAGAAAAAATATTGTACATCAGTACTAATAAACATATTTTAACATAAGTTTATGTAAAAATCATATTTTTAAAAAAACTTTACAGAAATAAAAATAATTGTAAGAAAATATTATGAACAGTTGCACACCAGCAAATCAGATGATGTAGATGAAATAAACAAATTCCTAGGAACATAGTCATTACCAAAATTGACTCAAAAAGAAATAAAAAATCTGAACAAAGTTATAACACAGAATGAGATTGAATCAGTAATAAAAAAATGTCCTAATGAAGAAAAGTCCAGGACCAGATTACTTCATTGGTGAGTTTCATTAAACATTTAATGAAAAATTAACATCAATTTTTTCTGAGACTTTTCAAAAAATTTAAGAGAAGAAAACACTTTCTAAATTATTTTGTAAGGTCTGCATT
>NW_026660976.1:0-2916 GCF_009828535.3 Hylobates moloch | reverse complement strand
TTTCCACTGTAGGCGCCTTAGCGCTCAGAATGTCCGCTTGCAGTTTCAACAGAAAGAGTGTTTCATAACTGCTCTATCAAACGTAAGCTTCAACTCTGTGAGTTGAATGCACAGAACAGAAAGAAGTTTCACAGAATGCTTCTGCGTAGTTTTTATTTGAAGATATTACTTTTTCCACTATAAGCCCCATAGCGCTCAGAATGTCCACTTGCAGTTTCAACAGAAAGAGTCTTTCAGAACTGCTCTATCAAAAGTAAGCTTCAACTCTGCTATTTCAATGCAGAGAACAGAAAGAAGTTTCACAGAATGATTCTATGTAGCTTCTATTTCAAGGTATAACTTTTTTCACTATAGGCCACTTAGCGCTCCGAATGTCCCCTTGCAGTTTCTACAGAAAGAGTGTTTCAGAAATGCTCTATCAAAAGTAAGCTTCAAGTATGTTAGTTGAATGCACATAACAGAAAGCAGTTTCACGGAATGCTTCTGATTAGTTTTTATTTGAAGATATTCCTTTTTCCACTGTAGGCCGCTAAGCGCTCAGAATGTCCGCTTGCAGTTTCTACAGAAAGAGTGTTTCATAACTGCTCTATTAAACGTAAGCTTCAACTCTGTGAGTTGAATGCGCAGAACAGAAAGTAGTTTCACAGAACGTTTCTGTGTAGTTTCTATTTGAAGATATTCCTTTTTCCACTGTAGGCCCCTTAGCGCTCAGAATGTCCTCATGCAGTTTCTACAGAAAGAGTTATTTATAACTGCTCTATCAAAACTAAGCTTCAACTCTGTTAGTTGAATGCACAGAACAGTAAGAAGTTTCACAGAATGCGTCTGTGTAGTTTTTATTTGAAGATATTCCTTTTTCCACTGTAAGCACCTTCGCGCTCAGAATGTCCTCTTGCAGTTTCTACAGAAACAGTGTTTCAGAACTGTTCTATCAAAAGTAAGCTTCAACTCTGTTAGTTGAATGCACAGAACAGAAAAAAGATTCACACAATGCTTCTGTGTAGTTTTTATTTGAAGATATTCCTTTTTCCCCTGTAGGCCCATTAGTGCTCCGAATGTCCCCTTCCAGTTTCTACAGAAACAGTGTTTCAGAACTGCACAATCAAAAGTAAGCTTCAACTCTGTTACTTGAATGCACAGAACAGAACGAAGTTTCACAGAATGCTTCTGGGTCGTTTTTATTTGAAGATATTCCTTTTTCCACTATAAGCCCCTTAGCGCTCAGAATGTCCACTTGCAGTTTCAACAGAAAGAGTGTTTCAGAACTGCTCTATCAAAAGTAAGCTTCAACTCTGCTAGGTCAATGCAGAGAACAGAAAGAAGTTTCACAGAATGATTCTGTGTAGTTTTTATTTGAAGATATTCCTTTATCCACTGTAGGCCCATTAGTGCTCCGAATGTCACCTTCCAGTTTCTACAGAAACAGTGTTTCAGAACTGCTCAATCAAAAGTAAGCTTCAACTCTGTTAGTTGAATGCACAGAACAGAAAGAAGTTTCACAGAATGCTTCTGTGTCGTTTTTATTTGAAGAGATTCCTTTTTCCACTATAAGCCCCTTAGCGCTCAGAATGTCCACTTGCAGTTTCAACGGAAAGAATGTTTCAGAACTGCTCTATCAAAAGTAAGCTTCAACTCTGCTAGTTCAATGCAGAGAACAGAAAGGAGTTTCACAGAATGATTCTGTGTAGCTTCTATTTCAAGATATACCTTTTTTCACTCTAGGCCCCTTAACGTTCCGAATGTCCCCTTGCAGTTTCTACAGTAAGAGTGTTTCAGAAATGCTCTATCAAAAGTGAGCTTCAACTCTGTTAGTTGAATGCACATAACAGAAAGCAGTTTCACAGAATTCTTCTGAGTAGTTTTTATTTGACCATATTCCTTTTTCCACTGTAGGCCCCTTAGCGCTCAGAATGTCCGCTTGCAGTTTCTACAGAAAGAGTGTTTCATAACTGCTCTGTCAAACGTAAGCTTCAACTCTGTTTGTTGAATGCACAGAACAGAAAGAATTTTCACAGAATGCTTCTGTGTCGTTTTTATTTGAAGATATTAATTTTTCCACTATAAGCCCCTTAGCGCTCAGAATGTCCACTTGCAGTTTCAACAGATAGAGTGTTTCAGAACTGCTCTATCAAAAGTAAGCTTCAGCTCTGCTAGGTCAATGCAGAGAACAGAAAGAAGTTTCACAGAATGATTCTGTGTAGCTTCTATTTCAAGATATACCTTTTTTCACTCTAGGCCCCTTAGCGCTCCGAATGTCCCCTTGCAGTTTCTACAGTAAGAGTGTTTCAGAAATGCTCTATCAAAAGTGAGCTTCAACTCTGTTCGTTGAATGCACATAACAGAAAGCAGTTTCACAGAATGCTTCTGAGTAGTTTTTATTTGAAGATATTCCTTTTTCCACTGTAGGCGCCTTAGCGCTCAGAATGTCCGCTTGCAGTTTCTACAGAAAGAGTGTTTCATAACTGCTCTATCAAACGTAAGCTTCAACTCTGTGAGTTGAATGCACAGAACTGAAAGAAGTTTCACAGAATGCTTCTGCGTAGTTTTTATTTGAAGATATTACTTTTTCCACTATAAGCACCTTAGCGCTCAGAATGTCCTCTTGCAGTTTCCACAGAAACCGTGTTTCAGAACTGCTCTATCAAAAGTAAGCTTCAACTCTGTTAGTTGAAGGCACAGAACAGAAATAAGATTCACAGAATGCGTCTGTGTAGTTTTTATTTGAAGATATTCCTTTATCCACTGTAGGCCCCTTTGTGCTCCGAATGTCACCTTCCAGTTTCTACAGAAACAGTGTTTCAGAACTGCTCAATCAAAAGTAAGCTTCAACTCTGTTAGTTGAATGCACAGAACAGAAAGAAGTTTCACAGAATGCTTCTGTGTCGTTTTTATTTGAAGAGATTCCTTTTTCCACTA
>NW_026660975.1:0-2916 GCF_009828535.3 Hylobates moloch | reverse complement strand
CGTTTACTTGTGTGATAGGCCTGATGGTAACATACAAGAAAATTACTACCAAACCATCTCCAAAGTCAATAATTATAAGCACTCTGCCCCTATGCTGGGATCCTTTTGGATACTAACTGTTTAAAGAGATTGAATCAAAAAGTGATCTAGGCCGGGCGCAGTGGTTCACGCCTGTAATCCCAGCACTTTGGGAGGTCAAGGCGGGTGGATCACCTGAGGTCAGGAGTTCGAGACCAGCCTAACATGGCGAAATGCTGTCTCTACTTAAAATACAAAAATTAGCCGGGTGCGGTGGTGTGTGCCTCTAATCCCAGCTACTCAGGAGGCTGACGCAGGAGAATCACCTGAACCTGGGAGGTAGAGGCTGCAGTGAGCTGAGATCGTGCCACTGCACTCCAGCCTGGGCAACAGCACAACACTGTCTCAAAATTTAAAAAAGGGGATTTAATTTTTAAAATTAAATAATATATAAAAATAAAAAGTTATCTGAGAAAGACACATTGTACCATATTGGGCTCATATCCGGCCCAGCAGCACAGTTCTAGAAATTTAAGACAAATTCTGAGGTTGGTATAGAAATACTTACCAGTCAAAAGCATGGCCTAAGGCCTTCACACACCATAAAATCAGTGAAACTAATTGCGGTTCTTCAGCATCTGCGGAGCATTGGCTACCAGTAAGGACTAAGTTTGGGATGCAAATAATTAGTGCACCCTGAGGTGACAGTTAATTCCACTAGCACACCATTTCACAGGAGATGTTATGGCATTCTACTTCATCCCCCTACTCTGAGAATGCTGAAGCTGGCTGGAAATTTCAAGTTAGCCAAATGTCCTTTGAAGAACTTTAATAAAATCCGGATCCTCCAAAATCCCCTGCGTAGAAAGATCTTGGAACTCCTCTGAGCCAACATACACAGACCCAATCACATGTTATCTACACATTTTCCAAGTAGATAAACATTCTCTGAAACATTTTCTGATAACTTCTTTCACAAAGACACACATGTTAAAGGGTATCCCGCCTAGGTCAGAATAATACACTTTCTGATCTGAAGCACAGAACAGCAAGTGGGATTTCAAAAAAGAGTGTACCCTGACCAAGTTTTATGCTCTGTTGAAGGCAGAGGCTGGAAGCTAAAAGACAGGCTTTTAAAAGCCAGCTAAGGTACAGTCTGCATTTCTCAGAAAAGTTGCCTATGGCTAAAATAGCACAAAATGAGAGATAAAAAAGCAAAACCACAAACCCCTGTACTGTCTGACCTGGGAGTCCTCACTTAACAGATGAGGAAATTACCAGGGAAAGTAACTTGCCCTAGGCTGCAGTTTATTTGGCGTCAAAGCAGATTCCTGGTCTCCTAGGTCGGAATTCAGTGTAGTTTCCCCATCCACCAAACTGCCACCCCACGGAAGATCCTGTATAAAACTCTTCACTCTTCACTGAGGCCGTTAACATAAGGGTCCAATTATCATTCAAAGATCAGCCTGTTAGATAATAGCTCGAAAATTCCATCCATTTTACAGCAGTTACCAGAGACATCTAATCTTAGAGGAGAGAAAAGCAAAAAGGAAAAGGGGGAAATCCTAATTTTGACCTGACCCCTAAGGTCAAACTAAAGGATTGAATACAGACCAGCAGACCGTATTGGTATCCGCAACCACAAAAACAGACAATAATCCCACCCACAAGCAGCAGAGGAACACGGCCGCTCCTCGGCACCGCCCCCCAACTCACTAAATTCCACTCCCATTCCGGCATCCAGAGGACAGTGCACCTCCCGCCGTAGCCTGAGAGGGATCGGCCCGATTGGCCACGCTCCTTCAAACCACCACTTTCCCCCGAAAAAGGGACGAGAGCCTCAGGTCCCCAAACGAACCCTCCCTCGCCCAGAGACCCCGGCTTGCACACCCCGCCCTGTTCCCCGCGGCGCAGGAGGACAGGCCGCCCCACACAGGAAGTGTGTCCTGCGCCGGGACCTTGCGCCCAGCCCGCCAGTACCTGCCCTCCGCCCCCAACAGGCGAGAAGCAGCCGCGTCCACATGGCTTCAGGTGTTCACATGGCAGTAAACGGGCCCCTGCCCTCCCGGGCGCCCCAGCGCAGCGCCCTCCTGCCCACATCCCGGCCCAGCCCCGCTGGCCTCGCCTCCAGCCCGTAGCCAAGAGGCGAGCGCGGCCGGTGCCCCGGGGGCTGCCAGGGGCCCCAAAGCAGGCAGCGCTGACTCCTGGACGCCGCCCGCTCACACCCGCCGCCTTTGCACCCAAGGCCTCGCGCGACCAGCAGGTACCTTCCCTCCGCACCCTCGGGCCAGCACCGGCGCCCAAGCCCCGCCGGATCCCCGGGCCGGCCCGAGACACCTCAGCCCTCCGATGCCAGGCCTGGCCCGGGCCCCTGCCCGCACTCTCGGGTCGGGCCGGGCAGCAACACTCCCCTCAGCACCCCAAGCCCTGACTCGGAGTCCAGGAGGCTCTGCACTCCCAGGTTGGGTCCCGCCGGGACCTCTGCTCCCAGCCCCCAAGGCCGGACACCCTGGCCCGGCCCCAGTCCCTCAGGCCCGACCCTCTTCCCTGCCCCTCAGGCCCGGGCGGCGGTTACCTGCAGGAGCCCCCCGCCCAGTCCCTCGGCCTCCGCCGGGGGCGGGAGGGGAGGGAGCGGTGGCGACGGCGGGCGGCGCTGCGCGGGGTGGGGGTGGGGGTGGCTCCGCCGCCTCCAGCTCGGGCGCCCGGGCCGGCGGCGGGGCGGGCCGGGGCCGCGGCCCCTCGAGGCTCGCTCTGGCCCGCGCGCTCGCTCCCGGGTCAGGCGCACCTCAGGGAGGGCTTCCCTGGCGGAGGCCGCGGCCGCCTCGCAGGGGCCGAAAGCGGCTGGGCTCGGGGTTTTTTCTCTCCATTCTCCCAACACACAGGAAATAACAGAGCGTC
>NW_026660974.1:0-2916 GCF_009828535.3 Hylobates moloch | reverse complement strand
CTTCACTCCCCTCCATTGCACTCCACTGCATTCCATTCCATTCCATTGTTTTCCATTCCAATGCATTCCACTCCAATCCACTCCACTCCACTCCGTTCCATTCCATCCCATTCCATTCCAGTGCATTTGACTCCACTCTACGCCACTGCACTCCACTCTACTGCAACCCTTTCCATTACATTCCATACCATTCCATTCCAATATATTTCACTCCAATCAACTCCAATCCACTCCCCTCCACCCCATTCCGTTGTATTGCATTGCATTCCATTCCACTCTATTCCATTCCATTCCATTCCTTTCAATTCCACTCCATTCCATTCCACTACATTCCATTCCATTCCTCTCTTTTTTCAGGATCTCACTCTGTTACCAGGTCGAAATGCAGTGACACAATCTCAGCTCACATTTCATTTCACCATTTCATTCCATTCTATTCCAGTCCACTCCACTCCACTCAATTCTGCTCCACTCTATTCTGCTACTCTCCACTCCACTCTACTCACATCCACTCCATTCCATTCCATCCCATTTCATTCCTCTCCATTCCACTCAACTGCACTCCACTCCACAACATTCCATTCCACTCCATTCCAACCCGTTCCTTTCCACTCCACTCCACTCCACTCCACTCCACTCCACTCCATTCCATTCCATTCCTTTTTTTCTTCAGCATCTCACTCTGTCACCCAGACTGGAGTGATGGCACAATGTCAGCTCACATTTCCTTTCACCATTCCATTCTATTCCATTCCTTTCCATTCCTTTCCATTCCATTCCATTCCACTCCACTCCTCTCCTCTCCACTCCTCTATAATCCATTCCATTCCACTCCAATCCCCTCCTCTCCACTCCATTCCAACCCACTACATTCCACTCCACTGCACTCCATTGTGTCCCATTCCATTCCATTTCATTACAGTCCACTATAAGACACGCCACTCCATTCCATTGCATCCCATTCCATTACTTTCCATTCCAGTCCTATGCACTCCCGTCTGCTCCACTCCATTCCATTCCATTCTAGCCCACTCCATTCCACTCCACTACACTTCACTCTGCTACACTCCACTCCATTCCACTCCACTCCATTCCATTCCTTTCATTTGACAGGATCTCAATCTTTCACCCAGGCTGGAGTGCCATGGCACAAGCTTAGCTTCCATTTCATTTCATGTTTCCATTCCATTCCATTCCAATCCATTCCATTCCACTCCACTCCACTCCACTCCATTTCACTCCACCATACTTTCCTCCATTCCATTGCATCCCATTCCACTCCACTCCATTCCAATCCAGTCCACGACACTCCATACCATGCCATTGCATCCTATTCCATTCCACTACATTCCAATCTACTTCACTTCACTCCACTCCCTGCCATTCCATCCTATTCCATTTCATTCCACCCACAGCAGTCCACTCCTCTCCACTCTATACGAATCCACTCCACTCCACTCCATTCCACTCCATTCCATTCCATTCTACTCCACTCCACTCCATTCCTTTCTTTTCCATTCCACTCTGCTCCACTCCACTGCAATTTTTTCCATTCATTCCATTCGATTCCATTCCATTCATTCCATTCTATTCCATTCCATTCAAATCCATTCCATTCTTTTCTACTAGAATCCACTCCACTCCACTCCAATCCATTCCATTCCATTCCATTCTATTCAAATTTTCTCTTTTCCACTCCACTTCTCTCCACTCGACTGCATTCCACTCCTTCCCATTCGCCTCCTTTCCAGGCCACTCCATTCCATTCTGTTCAATTCCATTCCATTGAATTCCATTCCGTTCCATTCCCTTCCATTCCATTCCCTTTCACTCCCCTCCACTCCACTCCAAAATACTGCATTCTCTTCCATTCCATTCCTTTCCGTACCATTCCATTCCATTTCATTCCATTCCAATCCATTCCATTCCATTCTGTTCCATTCCATTCTGCTTCATTTCACTCCACGCCAACACCTTCTTTTCTTTTCCATTCCACTCCACTGCACTGCACTGCACTTTTTTCCATTCCGTTCCATTGCATTGCATTCCATTCCACTCCACTCCATTCCATTCCATTCCATTCCATTCCATTCCATTCCATTCCATTCCATTCCATTCCACTCCACTCCACTCCACTCCACTCCACTCCACTCCATTCCATTCCATTCCATTCCATTCCATTGCATTCTTTCCCTCTAGAATCCACTCCACTCCACCCCACTCCAATCCATTCCTTTCCATTCCATTCAATTCAAATCCACTTCTCTGCAATATAGGAATTCCATTCCCTCCCTTTCGCCTCCATTCCAACCCACTCCATTCAATTCCATTCCTTTGCATTCCATTCCATTTCATCCCATTCCATTCCACTCCATTCCTCTCAACTCCAATCCCTTCCTTTCTTCTCCATTCCACTCCACTGCACTCCAATCCACTTTTCTCCATTCCATTCCGTTCCATTCCATTTCATACCAATCCATTCCATTCCATTCCATTCCATTCCATTCCATTCCATTCCATTCCATTCTTTCCATTCCATTCCCTTTCATTCCATTCCTTTCCATTCTTTTCCACTAGAATCCACTCCACTCCACTCCAATACATTCCATTCCATTCCATTCAAATCCACTCTTCTCCACTCTACTCCTCTCCACCCCACTGCTTTCCATTCGTTCCCAATCAACTGCATTCCCGTCCACTCCATTCCTTTCCGTTCAATTCCATTCCATTCCACTCCATTCCATTCCACTCCACTGCACTCCAATCCTTTGCTCTCCATTCCACTCCATTACACTCCGCTGCACGTTTTTATATTCATTCCGTTCCATTCTATTCAATTCAAATCCACTCTTCTGCACTCCACTCCTCTCCACATCACTGCATTCCATTCCTTCTCATTCGCCTGCATTCCAGTCC
>NW_026660973.1:0-2917 GCF_009828535.3 Hylobates moloch | reverse complement strand
AGTCTATTTTAACAGAAATAACATAGAGTTTGGAAAGCATAAAAGTAAATATGACTCAGTCATTAGAAGTACTGTCTTGTGGTCTCTATGGTAACCAAGTGGAATTTCAAGATTAGTACTGATTTACTAAACCAATTTAGATTCCACTGACAAATAACTGGAAAGGAGAGAAATTGTACCAGGGCTGTGATTCTTCTGCTCTCAAGCTTTGCCAAACCCATCAATCAGTTTTGGTCACTAAGTATATAGTCTATCTATACTTAAGACTATATCAGGAAATTATGCTGTAGAAAAAAACAGAAAACAAACAAAGAACAACAGAAAAAAAACCTCAAGGGCTTGAAAAGTAACAATGGCTTATTTTTTGGTTGATGGTCCATGTTAATTTCAGGTCAGAAAAGAGAGAAGGAAGGTGTTTCTGCTCATAGTCACTATGGAAGCTAGTCAATGGAGCAGCTACTACCTAGAATCTTGCAAATCATTGCCAGAGGGAACAAAAAGTTTGGGAGGATTTAGATCTATGACTTAAATGTTACACCCAAAGTGATACACATCATTTATACTTAGAATTTACTACAACTGTTCATCACAAGGGGCTCAGAAAATGCAATCTCAAAATGTGCCTGGTGGAGCAGGAGTTAGGAGAATTAGAATATTTGGCAGGTTACGCTAGTAAAGACTTAGGGGAAATCTTGGAACCTATAAAATAAAATAAAATAAAATAAAGAAAAATCCATTTAAACTGGTAGTTGAATTCCTAATTTTCAATTAAGTAAAAAATAGATTAGTAATAAGTAATCATTGATCCTTTAGTATCTTAAAAATTGTATTTTCAATCTTCGGAGTTTATTTGGTAAACATGTGTTAGGTGCCTTCTGTTTACAAATTACTCTGACAGTTATTCTTAGGGCACAACTGTAAAGAATCCCTGGACTATTTCTTTAAAGCTGTTTATATCTACTTTGTGATAAAGGCATTCAAAATATGTAGGGCAGAGAACAAATAGAAGAGGGTAGTAAGAGCAACATTTAGGGAATGTAAAAGAGAGAGTTGTTAAGTGCCAAGTTTCCATGCTTGAAGCTTGCAGAAGACAAAGTTTTGTCTTCTGCAAATATACCTGAAAATACTCTTTTGATCTGAGCAGAAGGGGTAGATAAGGAAAAACAAATATTATGTTATTGCTTTTAAATCCATTTTTGATTTCCATTTTCCCTTTCCCATTCCAGACCCTTCTGTTTACTTTTTTGTGGTTAGAATAAATGATTATAAACTGAGAGCCAATATTGTTACTCCTTGAGGTAAGGAACCGTTATTTTTTGGTATTCTGTATACTCCATTCCATGTTAATGAGGATTTATCATGATAATTATAATAAATTGTACCTCTAGTTAATGCATCTTACAGCTTATAAAGCGAGTTTCCATAGGCTGTTACTGTTATTTCCAAAACATGCTAGTGCAGTAGGTTCAGAGGTTTTAATAAAATTATTCCCATATCATAGAGAAATTGAGGCTGAGAAAATTAAAATAATTTAACTATTGTTACAACTATTTACAACTGTGAACAAACCATCCTAAAACAGTGACTTAAAACAATAACTAATTTTTTTTCTCACCTGAGGGTTGCCTGAGTGTTGCCTGAGCTTAGCTAGTCAAGCCTTGTTTGGAGTCTCTTATGCAGTTTTGGTCATTGATGGCTGGGGCTGGGGGCACCTCAAAGGCTTTATTCACATGTTTGGTGCCTGGTCTGAAACAACTCAAACATCTGGTATCTAGAATAGTTGGCGGATCCTCAGACATAACACTCTCTGTTTTCTATCCATGGTCTCTCTGCAGAGCAACTTCAGGGTAGCTGGGCTTTGTGCATGGGAACAAAAGGCTCCCAGAATGAATGTCCCAAGAGGGACCAGCAGAAATCTCACGTCCTTTGCTCCCTAGCTTCATAAGTTACACATCACACAGCCCCCTTTCCCACCATATTCCTCTGTTTGTTGAAACAGTAGCAAAGATCCACCTAGTTTCACAAGTAGGGAATGGAGATTTCAACTTTTCTGGGAAAAGTGTCAAAAATTTTGCCAACCCGTCAAACAACCACAAGTATATTTACATGGTAAGTAATAAAATAGAAATAATCTCTGTGCTGCAAGTTGGGTTCCCCAGAGAGCAGGTGTCAGGACAGTGTGTAGTGAGCGGGAATTTATAAGAGTGCCCTTGGCACCAACACTTGTGAATGGGAGGCTAGCAGCAGGACTGAGCAGAAACTGAGTTGCGATACAGGCCTAATGACTGCCAGCCCCACTAGGCTGGATTCTGCACTTTCCTGCAGAATGGGCCCAAGTTGGGCTTAGATGCCCCAGCATAAATATTCCCACATAGACCAATAGATCAGTAATTGAATGTGGGCCACCCTGGAACGGAGCATGACCTTGAGAAAAGTGGCTCTCTGTGGCAGAATCAATCTCTGAAGGTGCCGACAGCTGAAGATTGTCTGCCAATTGTCTGTCCCAGCAATTGAAGCAACAAGTTCTTCACTGAAGGAGAATTATCACACTTTGGCTCCACACCTGGTAACCTCTCATTATACCACACTGTCTCCCCTAAGAAAACATCACTTATCTGTAGACATTGACTAAATATTAATTGTGAAATAAATTGTACAGTGAAAATAACATGGGGACACGTTATTGGGATGAATTTCTTATATCCCAATATTGGGCACATCTGTGGGAGTACACAAGAGACAGGTTATATAAACTATGAATCAGTCCAGGCAGCCAATGGATGCCAGCCTTTGTTTTTACTCCAGGCTGCACTACCAATGCTCCTACCTCTAATTCAGTGCTTGTTGCAGTACAGACACATGACTATCCATCAAGCTCCTGAATGCCACTGCCCAGTCAACATTTCCACTAATATCT
>NW_026660972.1:0-2917 GCF_009828535.3 Hylobates moloch | reverse complement strand
AGTCTATTTTAACAGAAATAACATAGAGTTTGGAAAGCATAAAAGTAAATATGACTCAGTCATTAGAAGTACTGTCTTGTGGTCTCTATGGTAACCAAGTGGAATTTCAAGATTAGTACTGATTTACTAAACCAATTTAGATTCCACTGACAAATAACTGGAAAGGAGAGAAATTGTACCAGGGCTGTGATTCTTCTGCTCTCAAGCTTTGCCAAACCCATCAATCAGTTTTGGTCACTAAGTATATAGTCTATCTATACTTAAGACTATATCAGGAAATTATGCTGTAGAAAAAAACAGAAAACAAACAAAGAACAACAGAAAAAAAACCTCAAGGGCTTGAAAAGTAACAATGGCTTATTTTTTGGTTGATGGTCCATGTTAATTTCAGGTCAGAAAAGAGAGAAGGAAGGTGTTTCTGCTCATAGTCACTATGGAAGCTAGTCAATGGAGCAGCTACTACCTAGAATCTTGCAAATCATTGCCAGAGGGAACAAAAAGTTTGGGAGGATTTAGATCTATGACTTAAATGTTACACCCAAAGTGATACACATCATTTATACTTAGAATTTACTACAACTGTTCATCACAAGGGGCTCAGAAAATGCAATCTCAAAATGTGCCTGGTGGAGCAGGAGTTAGGAGAATTAGAATATTTGGCAGGTTACGCTAGTAAAGACTTAGGGGAAATCTTGGAACCTATAAAATAAAATAAAATAAAATAAAGAAAAATCCATTTAAACTGGTAGTTGAATTCCTAATTTTCAATTAAGTAAAAAATAGATTAGTAATAAGTAATCATTGATCCTTTAGTATCTTAAAAATTGTATTTTCAATCTTCGGAGTTTATTTGGTAAACATGTGTTAGGTGCCTTCTGTTTACAAATTACTCTGACAGTTATTCTTAGGGCACAACTGTAAAGAATCCCTGGACTATTTCTTTAAAGCTGTTTATATCTACTTTGTGATAAAGGCATTCAAAATATGTAGGGCAGAGAACAAATAGAAGAGGGTAGTAAGAGCAACATTTAGGGAATGTAAAAGAGAGAGTTGTTAAGTGCCAAGTTTCCATGCTTGAAGCTTGCAGAAGACAAAGTTTTGTCTTCTGCAAATATACCTGAAAATACTCTTTTGATCTGAGCAGAAGGGGTAGATAAGGAAAAACAAATATTATGTTATTGCTTTTAAATCCATTTTTGATTTCCATTTTCCCTTTCCCATTCCAGACCCTTCTGTTTACTTTTTTGTGGTTAGAATAAATGATTATAAACTGAGAGCCAATATTGTTACTCCTTGAGGTAAGGAACCGTTATTTTTTGGTATTCTGTATACTCCATTCCATGTTAATGAGGATTTATCATGATAATTATAATAAATTGTACCTCTAGTTAATGCATCTTACAGCTTATAAAGCGAGTTTCCATAGGCTGTTACTGTTATTTCCAAAACATGCTAGTGCAGTAGGTTCAGAGGTTTTAATAAAATTATTCCCATATCATAGAGAAATTGAGGCTGAGAAAATTAAAATAATTTAACTATTGTTACAACTATTTACAACTGTGAACAAACCATCCTAAAACAGTGACTTAAAACAATAACTAATTTTTTTTCTCACCTGAGGGTTGCCTGAGTGTTGCCTGAGCTTAGCTAGTCAAGCCTTGTTTGGAGTCTCTTATGCAGTTTTGGTCATTGATGGCTGGGGCTGGGGGCACCTCAAAGGCTTTATTCACATGTTTGGTGCCTGGTCTGAAACAACTCAAACATCTGGTATCTAGAATAGTTGGCGGATCCTCAGACATAACACTCTCTGTTTTCTATCCATGGTCTCTCTGCAGAGCAACTTCAGGGTAGCTGGGCTTTGTGCATGGGAACAAAAGGCTCCCAGAATGAATGTCCCAAGAGGGACCAGCAGAAATCTCATGTCCTTTGCTCCCTAGCTTCATAAGTTACACATCACACAGCCCCCTTTCCCACCATATTCCTCTGTTTGTTGAAACAGTAGCAAAGATCCACCTAGTTTCACAAGTAGGGAATGGAGATTTCAACTTTTCTGGGAAAAGTGTCAAAAATTTTGCCAACCCGTCAAACAACCACAAGTATATTTACATGGTAAGTAATAAAATAGAAATAATCTCTGTGCTGCAAGTTGGGTTCCCCAGAGAGCAGGTGTCAGGACAGTGTGTAGTGAGCGGGAATTTATAAGAGTGCCCTTGGCACCAACACTTGTGAATGGGAGGCTAGCAGCAGGACTGAGCAGAAACTGAGTTGCGATACAGGCCTAATGACTGCCAGCCCCACTAGGCTGGATTCTGCACTTTCCTGCAGAATGGGCCCAAGTTGGGCTTAGATGCCCCAGCATAAATATTCCCACATAGACCAATAGATCAGTAATTGAATGTGGGCCACCCTGGAACGGAGCATGACCTTGAGAAAAGTGGCTCTCTGTGGCAGAATCAATCTCTGAAGGTGCTGACAGCTGGAGATTGTCTGCCAATTGTCTGTCCCAGCAATTGAAGCAACAAGTTCTTCACTGAAGGAGAATTATCACACTTTGGCTCCACACCTGGTAACCTCTCATTATACCACACTGTCTCCCCTAAGAAAACATCACTTATCTGTAGACATTGACTAAATATTAATTGTGAAATAAATTGTACAGTGAAAATAACATGGGGACACGTTATTGGGATGAATTTCTTATATCCCAATATTGGGCACATCTGTGGGAGTACACAAGAGACAGGTTATATAAACTATGAATCAGTCCAGGCAGCCAATGGATGCCAGCCTTTGTTTTTACTCCAGGCTGCACTACCAATGCTCCTACCTCTAATTCAGTGCTTGTTGCAGTACAGACACATGACTATCCATCAAGCTCCTGAATGCCACTGCCCAGTCAACATTTCCACTAATATCT
>NW_026660971.1:0-2917 GCF_009828535.3 Hylobates moloch | reverse complement strand
CTCCTAGTCTCCCAAGAGGCAATGTGCAGATCTTCTCAGGATCCAAACGGTACAGCTACACTGCTGGGCTGCTATGCCCTGGTCTGCAGGGGGCAGGGCACTACATGGGCTTGGGTGCCAAATAGGCGTTTCTCTGCTGGGCTGGGGCTCTGATTTCGAGGGCCTAGGCACTGAGCTGGTTCAGACAGGAATGGGGAAGCAGAGTCCCTGTTCCACTGGTACTAGGCTCTAAGCAGCTGGGGTTAGGGGACTGCCACAACTGCATTAATGGAGATGAAGTACACGTAAGGCAGATTAGCACCAGGACATAGGAGGCTGTAGCTATTCTCCTGGGGAATAGCACGCTCCTGTGTGTGGGCAAGGTGCAATGATAGCCGAACCTCAGGGATGAAGGGATGCAGTGGTTACTGGCTCCAAAAGCAGGATACATTGTAGCCATGGCTCTGATTTCAAAATAACTTGTGCAGTAGCAGGTTGGGGTATGAGAAGTGGGGAACAATGTGGGCCCCACATTGTAGAGGTAATGGGATCCCATGGGAGACTCCTGCTTTTTTTTTTTTTTTTACGGAGTCTGGCTCTGTCACCCAGGCTGGAGTGCAGTGGTGGGATCTTGCCTCACTGCAACCTCCGCCTCCCAGATTCAAGTGATTCTTCTGCCTCAGCCGCCTGAGTGACTCCTGCTTACTTTCCCCCACAGGGAGTAGTCCTTCCTGGTTCAGAGATGACCCCAGTTGGGGGATATGGTGGAAAAGGCAAGGTGTTTCCCCGCCATCTCTGTGCAGTCATCTTGAGTGTCTGTGCTCCGGAAGGTCTCTGCTACTCCCTTGCTATCCTCCAGCATTTCTTTTGGAGACAGGAAGGGTAATAAGTAGAGTACATGTGTGTAGAAATAGAAATGAAGATGCCCTAGACATAGGGAAATGATAGCAGATGAAATTTGGATCCAGCCAATGGAATGAAGAGCCCTAGAAAAGTAAACATGACAGTAAATATTAAAGTCTTTTCGAAACGTTTTTAATTACTTTAAAAGACAAAGCAAAGTGGCACATTAAAACAAATTCAAGTGTACAATTTGATGAGTTTTGACAAATGTCTGCAATCATGTAACAACCATCCCTATTCAGATGTTGAGCATTTCTGTTGTCTCCAAAATTTTCTCTGTCCTCAACTTTCCCTTCTTTGGTTCCAGTAAATCTCTGGTTTGCTTTTTTATCATTATATGTCCGGAATTGGTGGGTTCTTGGTCTCACTGACTTCAAGAATGAAGTCATGGACCCTCACGGTGTGTGTTACAGTTCTTAAAGGTGGCGTATCCAGAGTTTGTTCCTTCTGATGTTCGGATGTGTTCGGAGTTTCTTCCTTCTGGTGGGTTCGTGGTCTCGCTGGCTTCAGGAGTGAAGCTGCAGACCTTCGTGGTGAGTGTTACAGTTCTCAAGGCGGGGCGTCTGGAGTTGCTCATTCCTCCTAGTGGGTTCGTGGTGTCGCTGGCCTCAGCAGAGAAGCTGCAGACCTTTGCAATGAGTGTTACAGCACATAAAGGCAGTGTGGACCCAAAGAGTGAGCAGCAGCAAGATTTATTGCAAAGAGCGAAAGAACAAAGCTTCCACAGTGTGGAAGGGGACCCCAGCGGGTTGCCACTGCTGACTTGTGCAGCCTGCTTTTATTTCCTTATCTGGCCCTACTCACATCCTGCTGATTGATCCATTTTACAGAGAGCTCATTGGTCTGTTTTACAGAGAGCTGATTAGTCCGTTTTGACAGGGGTTGATTGGTGTGTTTATAATCCCTGAGCTAGACACAGAGTGCTGATTGGTGCATTCACAATCCCTTAGCTAGACATAAAGTTTCTCCAAGTCCCCACCAGATCAGCTAGACACAGAGCACTGATTGATGCATTTACAAACCTTGAGATAGACACAGGGTGCTGATTGGTGTGTTTACCAACCTTGAGCTAGACACAGAGTGCTGATTGGTGCATCCACAATCCATTAGCTAGATATAAAAGTTCTCCAAGTCCCCACTAGACTCAGAGCCCAGCTGGCTTCACCTAATGGATCCCACACCTGGGCCACAGGCAGAGCTGCCCACCAGTCCCGCACCAAGCACCTGCACTCCTCAGCCCTTGGGCGGTCGATGGGACCAGGCACCGCAGAGCAGGGGGCTGTGCTGGTTGGGGAAGCTCCAGCCATGCAGGAGCCCATGGTGGTTGGGGGGAGGCTGAGGCATGGTGGGCTGCAGGTCCCTAGCCCTGCCCCATGGGGAGGCAGCTGAGGCCCGGCGAGAATTCGAGTGCAGCACTGGTGGGCCGGCACTGCTGGGGGACCCGGCGCACCCTTCACAGCTGTTGGCTTGGGTGCTAAGCCCCTCGCTGCCCAGGACCAGCAGCGCCAACCAGCTGCTCCAAGTGTGGGGCCCACTGAGCCCACGCCCACCCAGAACTCACGCCGGCCCACAAGCACCATGCGCAGCCCAGGTTCCTGCCTACACCTTTCCCTCCACACCTCCCCACAAGCTGAGGGAGCCGGCTCCGACCTCAGCCAGCCAAGAAAGGGGCTCCCACAGTGCAGCAGCAGGCTGAAGGGCTCCTCAAGTGCGGCCAGAGTGGGCGCTGAGGCCGAGGAGGCCCCAACAGCGAACAAGGGCTGCGAGGGCTGCCAGCACGCTGTCACCTCTCAACTAGATGTTAGATTTTCATTTTTTAGTTTTCTTACAGGTGGAATAATTCAGAATAAAATCTGCAGAATCTGTTTTTCCATACTCAGCATAATTGTTTCATGATTCATCCATGTTGCTATGTGCAGCTTTGTTTTAGTTTTTGCTTATTAATAATTTACTTCATAAATATGTAAAACCTATCTAACCAAACCATTCACTTGCTGATAGAAAATGTTACTAGTAAGTCAGACTTTTTTTTTTT
>NW_026660970.1:0-2918 GCF_009828535.3 Hylobates moloch | reverse complement strand
ATATTTATTCCTACCTTTATTTACATGTAGATTAAGGGACTGTTAATGCAGAAATTTCTAGGGAAGAAGTAGTAACATTTGGATCATCTCTCAATTCCATTCCACTCCACTCCACTCCATGCAATTCCACTAAACTCCATTCCACTCCACTCCACTCTACCCCACTCTCCTGTGTTCCATTCCATTCAATTCCATTCCATTACACTGCATTCCACTCCATGCCACTCCACTCCACTCCATTCAATTCCACTCCACTCCACCCCACTCTACACCACTCCATTCCACTCCACTCCACTCCACTCCATTCCATTCCACTACATCCCATTCCATTCCACTCCATTCCTCTCAACTCCACTCGACTCCATTCCATTCCACTCCACTCCATTCCTTTCCATTCCTTTCTTTCAAAAGAATCTCACTACTTCACTGATGCTGGAGTGCACTCACTGGCTCAATCTCAGACCACATTTCATTTCACAATTTCATTCCATTCCAATCGAATCCATTGCATTCCATTCCATTCCATTCCACTTCACTACACTCAAGCCCACTCCATTCCATTCCATTCCACTGCATTCCACTCCACTCCAATCTCCTCCACTCCGCTCCATTGCATTCCATTCCATCTATAACACTGCATTCCACTGTACTCTACTCCACTCCACTCCTCTACACTCCACTGCATTCCATTCCATTGCTTTGTTTCTACAGGATCTCATGCTGTCAGCCAGGCTGGAGTGTAGTGGCACTATTTCAGCTCACATTTCATTTCATCAATGCATTCCGTTCCATTCCATTCCATTCCGTTCCATTCCATTCCATTCCCTTCCATTCAACTCCACTCCACTATGCTCCACTTCACTCCATTCCAGTCCTCTCCATTCCTCTCCACTCCATTCCAACCCATTGCACTCCACTCCACTCCGGTCCACTCCCTTCCATTCCATTCCATTGAATTCCACTGCCGTGCACTCCACACCACTCAACGTGAATCCACTTAACTCCATTCCACTCCATTCCATTCCACTCCAGTCCACCCCACTCCACTCTAATCTACTGCACTCCACTTAACTCCATTCCACTCCACTCCATTCCACTCCACTCCAATCCATTCCATTCCCTTCCATTTCACTCCATTCCACTCCACACCACTCCACTCCTCTCCACTACACTACACTCCATTCCCCTACACTCCACTCCATTCCGTTCTAACCCATTCCATTCCACTCCACTCCACTCCACTACATTCCGTTACATTCCATTCCCCTCCAGTTCACTCCACTCCACTCAACTCCGTTTCACTGGACTCCATTCCACTCCACTCCCCTTGAGTGCATTCCACTCAACTCCATTCCACTCCACTCCACTCTGTTCCATTCCATTCAATTCCAATACACTGCATTCCACTCCACGCCACTCCATTCCATTCACTACACTCCAATCCACTCCGCTCCACTTCACTACACTCCATTCCATGCCATTCCATTCCATTCCATGCCATTCCATTCCATTCCATCAACAGGATCTCACTCTGTAACCCAGGCTGGAATGCAGTGACACAATCTCAGCTAACATTTAATTTCACCATTTCAATCCATTCCATACGATTCCATTCCTTTCCACTCCACTCTACTCCACTGCACTCTATTCCATTCCATTCCATTCCACTCCATTCCACTCCACTCCACTCCGCTCCACTTCATTCCATTCCATTGCATCCCATTCCTTCCACTCCACTGCACTCCACTCCACACCACTCCATTCCAGGCCACTCCACTCCTCCCCACTACTTTCCACTCCACTCCACTCCATTCCATTCCATTTGATCCCATTCCATTCCACTCCATTGCACTCCAATCCAATCCACTCCACTCCACTCCACTGCACTCCACTCCAATCCACTTCATTTCACACCTTTCTTTCAACAGGATCTCAATCTGTCACCCAGGCTGTAGAGCAGTGGAAGAATCTCCATTCACATTTCATTGTAACATTCCATTCCATTCCATGCCACTCCACTGAACTCCAGTCCACTCCATTGCACTCCATTCCATTCCATCCCATTCCATTCTATTCTATCCCATTCCATTCCATGCCACTACAATGCACTCCCGTCCACTCCAATCCACTCCATTAAGTTCCATTCCATTCCTTTCCATTCCATTCAATTCTACTCCATTCCTTCACACTGCATTCAGTCCATTCCACTCCATTCTACTTCTCTCCATTCCACTCAACTCCAGGAGACTCCATCCACTCCACTACATTCAATTCCATCCTATTCAGTTACACTCTATTCTACTCCACTCCACTCCATCCCAATCCACTCCACTCCACTGCACTCCATTCCATTCCATTTCATTCCATTCCGTTACTTTTCATTCCACTACACTCCACCCCACTCCATGCAACTACAGTCCACTCCACTCTACACCTTTCCACTACATTCCACTCCACTCCTCACCACTCTATTCCATTCCATCCCATTCCATTCCACTGCAATCCACTCAACTCCACTCCACTGCACTCCACTCCACTCCACTGCATTGCATTCCATCCCATTCCATTCCATTCCATTCCATTCCACTCCAGTCCATTCCATTCATTTCTTTTGAGAGGGTCTCACACTGTCACACAGCCCGGAATGCAGTGGAACAATCTCTGCTCACATTTCATTTCACCATGGCATTTCATTCCTTTCCAATTCCATTAAATTCCATTCCACTCCACTCCACGCCACTGCACTCCATTCCAATCCACTCCACTCCACAGTTCTCCATGCCACTCCACTTCATTCTATGCCACTCCACTCGAATCCTCTCCACTCCACTCCATCCCATTCCATTACATTCAATTCCACTCCATTCCTCCACATTGCATCCAGTCCATTCCACTCCATTCTACTCCGCTCCATTCCA
>NW_026660969.1:0-2918 GCF_009828535.3 Hylobates moloch | reverse complement strand
TGGATGGAGGGGCTGTGATTTCCTGGAATTATGACAATTCATGGAGCTTTAAGGTGGAATTTGAGCACTTGCCTGAATGCAAACTGGACCTCCATAAACAACAATTCAAATTTTTTCCAAAGGAACAAAAGGCATCATACTTGATATCTCCATCTTTGGCTCCTCTTCCCCTATTTGACATTCCTCAGATCCATCATCTCATATTTTATCCTTTTCTGTGTTCTGAGTTCTAACAAAGACAGCATTCATGTATCCCAGTATGGTCGTGTGGGCTGTGCACCTGTATGTCTGCTTCACCAGGTTGTAAGTTCCTAGAGGACAGGGAGCATATCATAATCATCTTATCCTCAGTACATGGTAGATACCTGGTCCCACACCTTAGAGACCTTACTCTGGCCCTTCCCTAGATGTAGCCCTCATAGAAGAGGAATCCACTGGACCAAAAGAATGTGTCCAACCACAGTCCATGCCCTTCCTTTCTAGTACATGCTCTGGCTGCCCAAGTCCTGGGAATTCTCTGGCTAAAGGGCCTTGTGCCTTCTTTCAGGGCGTGTATGGGTCTCTATCCCCAGTCCATCCTCCCAAGGGTGGAACCCCTTGCACAGGAGGACCGGGGTGTTTACCTGCATGTGTGAGAGACCCCTCATAGTACAAGATGGAGTTGGAGTGGAAGAGAAGGGGGTCAGGAAGTCAGGCTGGGAGCTGGGAGCCTAGGACCACCCCATCTGTCCTGTCATGTTTTGGCATGAAACTCTGAGAAATTCAAGAATTTAAAACTTGATCCTGGTTTCCAGATCATTATGAAGATATGTTTTATTTGTAAAGGTAGGAGAACAGAACACACTTTATTAAATGCTGTTAATTTATAACTTGCAAATCTTCAGACATATGGTAGGTGGAACTGAGTCCCTTTGTACATTTGCCCTGGGCCCCACATATGTTACGGGCAGGCTTGTCTGACATGTAGTAGCTACTCAATACATAATTAGCTAAATGAATAGCATGGGCTGCTGTTGTCATTTCAGATTTGCATTTCTATCACTGGCTCTAAATGTGATTGCATGAGTAAGTCCTATCCACTTATTCCAGAGCAATTCATGTCACTGACAATGACACATTAAAGATGACTACATTTTTGGTTAATCAAGCTAACCTGCCTATTCCCACCACCATCACCCAGATACACAAAAACATCCATGATAAAAGTTTTGCTTTATTTTCTGTTTATCACCTTCAAGGATTGTTCTAGCCTAGAACTGGGTTTCTCATTCCTACTTTATGATCCTTTATGCAATCAATTGGCACATGTAAAGTCTGTGGAATTTTTTTCCTTTTACTTGCATCCAAGGGCTTTAAACAGATGGTTGCTGCTACAGATCTTCTAGCCTCTGAGCAAGGCACGCTCTCCTGGGCTTCTGATTGCTCCTAGGTGTGGGGCATGTGTGGAAAGCTTGCATTTTAATCTAGGTTTTAGAGGTGGTGAGAGGTATACCTTGGAAGAGAGGAAAAGGGAAGACGTTTGAAATAGAAGACCTGGAGTCAGTACAGATGCAGTAATAGAATGGACATGTTCTGGGCGAATGACAGGAAGCAGAAGACCTTGATGAATGCAGAGGGTCTGTAAGGGCATCTGACTGGTTCACAGGCATGTCCCCAGCACCTAGCTCAGTGCATAGCACGTAGTAGGTACACAATAAACATGAACTGTATGAAAAAATTAAATGAATCTGTGATGTGGGGAGTGCAGGTGTGAAAAAAAGAGACTGAGGTGTTTGTTTGGACTTGGTGCTAAAGGCAACAGGGAGTCACTGAAAATTCTTGAACAGAAGAGTGACTTGGTAAATGAAGTGTTTTAGGAAGATGTATTTGACATAAAGGAGATACTAGAGGCAAGGAGTTCGGATATAGAAGGTTTCAGTGATTTGCTCTGCTTTCCCTAGTGTCATGCATCGCTTCTATGATTTTCATCAAGTGAGATCTCAATGCTGGACAGAAGAAAGAGAGTGATTGTGAGTCGTCATTCAGTTTTCCATGTACTAGATTTTGCATTAGCTCCTTATTGCAGGGCCTGGATTTGGAGCCATATGCCACATGACAGGTTTTTCATATTGAGTGAGTCATAGGACTTAATACTATGGAAGCAAAGAGCTGTCCATCAGAGTAATCGAACCCAATATACGTAAAGGTGTTTATGACTCATTGCAAGGACCATTTTCTAGCCTGCAATTTGAATCACCAAATGCACTTCACAGCCCAGTGTCTTTTGTATCAGCACTGGATTTCTGAAGATACGTTTCCACAGGACTAATTTGCAAACACACAGCAAATTCCAGTAGGAATATTCCATGAATGCCTTAAATTGTCAAGAGCTCCCCACCCAATTTACTTGAACTAATAGAATTGGCACCCTTTGCAGTATTTGCACTGGAGCATGCACACTGCTCCATCAAATGAGGTAGATACAAACAGATGTGTATTCTGGCAGCTCAGCAAAACCTGCATATTGCCCAGAACAGAGACAATGCAGCTCTAGGTCTCATAGCCCAGAGACCAGGTTAATAATGAGCAGCTACCATTTATAGACACTTACTATATGCCAGGCCCCATGAAGCACTTTGTAGATGTTATCTAATTCCATCTTCACAGCCACCCTGTTAGGTATGGGCTTTTATTATCCAATTTTGCAGAAAACAGATGAAAATATTAAGTAAATCAGAAAGACTAAGCTAGGACTAACACCCCAAATCTGACCAACCACCAGAAGGACTGCTGCTTACTGGCAACAAGAACCTGGGCATGTCAGTTAGTCTTCCTGAGCCTCACTTTCCCCATCTATAAAAAGAGGATATTAAATAATAGTACCTACCTCACAGAGTTGTTGGAAAGATCAGATTAGCAGACTGCCTGGCACCATATAA
>NW_026660968.1:0-2918 GCF_009828535.3 Hylobates moloch | reverse complement strand
TTTATTTAATGGCATGGATATGATAGCTAATCTAGCAATTGGTAGACATGTTTCAATTTGAAAACCACCACCAATTGATTTGTAATAGCTTCCCTGAGCATTATGTTGACAACGATTTTGAGGCCAAATCCAGGTTCACTGTGAGAAAGATTGTTATTGTTCACAATAACAACTATCAATATCTAACATTTTTGAGTTTTTAAAATGTGCTAGTGACTGTGATAAATGTTTACATAATTATAATATTTAATCCTCACCACAATCCTGAGGTGAGTCCTATTATTATTTCTGTTTAACACATAAAGAAACTGAAGTTTAAAAAGGTAGAGTAACTTTTCCAAAGTCTCAATATTAGCTACTGTTAGAACAAATATTAGCATCCTACCAAAAAACATGTGCACTCATATGTTCATTGCAGCATTATTCACAATATCAAAGATGTGGAATCAATCTAGGTGTCTATCAGTGGTGGATTGGATAAAGAAAATTTGGTACATATACACCATGGAATACTACACAACCATATAAAAGAATGGAATTATGTCCTTTGAAGCAACATGAATGGAGCTAGAAGCCGTAATCCTAAGTGAATTAGTACAGAAACAGAAAACCAAACATCACATGTTCTCACTTATAAGTGAGAGCTAAACTGAATACACATGGACATAAAGATGGGAACAACAGACACTGGGCAGGACTAGAGGATGGAAGGGGGAAGGGAGGAAAAGGGTTAAAAACTATTCACTGGGTACTGTGCTCACTGCCTGGCTGACTGGATCATCCATACCCCAAACCTCAGCATTACACAATATTTCCATGTAAAAATCTGAACATGTACCCCCTGTATCTAAAATAAAAGTTGAAATTATTTATAAAAATAATTAAAAAGTAAAAAACAGTGATTAGAATTCAAGTCTATTTGACTGTAGAACCCAAGATCTTAACTGGTATCCGAAAGTTTTTCAAATTTGAGAAATATTACCCTTCAAAAAAAAATTACTCCCATATGTTTATTTTAATATTTTATATTATTTTGGTTGTTAAATGAATTCAAATATAAGCAAGATATAAACTGCTTATTTATGTAACTTTTATACAAATACTGCAAAAATGCAAAACAAATTCACAAATTACAACTAAAGCTACAAAATAGATTAGATAAAATCAATTCTATTAATTTAATGTGATGGACGATGCTACTTGCTTAAACCAAATAATAAAATTGTTTTTAAAAATACATTATTTTGATGAATTAATTTATTAGCATCTTAGCATATAGTACTTAAAGTATAAAAACAGTATTTATCAAAAGTTTATTTATTAAGTAATCGCTACGTATTGCTTACTACTAATGAAGAATTGAGACTTATATATACAAAGATGACTGCATAATTTGAATATGTAAGTGAATGCTACTGTTCAGGTTCATTTAAGTTTGGCATTACTATACTACTATGTACTGTGAGACTATTCAGTCCTTTTATAACTTTTTAAAAATTGAACTACAGTAAAGCCAGCACTTGCCATGCATTAACTGATATTCACTTGGCATGAGTACATCAATTATGTGTGAAATTCTCTCTGTTCTTAATCTTATTACCTCCCACAATTAGTTATTGCTCCACTAATTTATTTTTATGACATTAAAGTCTTATTTTACTAATAACTAAAACCACGAAAAGTCATGTTTTATTAAAATGTTCCTCAGTAGTGAGATACCACTCCAGAATAGAATTTTTACTTAAATAATCATTGGAACAAAATGTCAACATTTCTTATAAATCACACCTGTGATTTCAAGACCCAGTTTGAGAAATATTGCTTTCCACAATCTTTTGTGTATGTGAAATAGATTCATTCAGATTCTAAGTTCAATTTTTTTCCAAGGTGAAAATTTGATATAAAATAGCAATTTAGAAACAAAAGTTCTATGAACAAAGCTTTTATGCATTCATTCTATTATGAGATTTGGGGGTTAATAATAATAATTAGCTTTTTTATTATTATACTTTAAGTTCTAGGGTACATGTGCACAACGTGCAGGTTTGTTACATATGTATACATGTGCCATGTTGGTGTGCTGCACCCATTAACTCATCCTTTACATTACATGTATCTCCTAATGTTATCCCTCCCAAGAATAATTAGTTTTATTGAGTTCTAACCATGTGCCAGGCACTGTTACAGACAATTTACATGACTTACATAAGTTATACTGCCAATCCTTGAGGCAGGTTCTATTATCTTTATTTTAGGATAAGAAAAATGAAGTATAAATAGGTTAATGAACATAAACAAAATCATGTGGCTAATGATGACGCTAGATTTATTCTGAGTCCAGGGTCTACCTTACTAATTACTTTACTATACTGCCTCATGGTGACCAATTTCAGTTTGCATTTTGGACCCTCCTAAACAGTGCTTTTCATTGCTGTTATTAATATTATTCTTATTCCTATTAAATTTCTAGTATTATGTTCAGAACAAAGAATCCCCTGGGGCTGAAATCACGTGGTCACCTTTCAATAATAGGAAGTGTGCAAAATGAATGTCCCTGGAAAATTACTTATGGCTCTTTGAATTCTAATGTTTTGCTATTCTGTTCTATTTAATTGCATTATACCATATATAATGATGTATTTTTTGAGAACACCAACATAAAAAAGGTGGGGATGGAGCTGTATGAGAGTAGAGTTTTTGCATGCTATTGAACTTAAGTTAGTAGTATTTCAAACTAGATTGTTATAAATTTAGGATGTTAAATGTAATCTCCAGGTTAAGCACGAAGAAAGTATCAGAAAACACACACAAAGAAAATGAGAAGGGAATCAAAACTATTCACTATGAAAAAAATCGAGTAAATACAAAAGAAGTTCATAATAAAGAAAATGAAGGACAAAAAGGATATAAGACAAACG
>NW_026660967.1:0-2919 GCF_009828535.3 Hylobates moloch | reverse complement strand
TACTTTTGATTGAGAAGTTCTGAAACTCTCTTTCTGTAGAAACTGGAAGTGGACATTCGGAGAGCTAAGGGGCTTACAGTGGAAAAAGGAATATCTTAAAATGAAAACTACACAGAAGCATCCTGCCAAACTTCTCTTTATTCTGTGGATTGAACTCACAGAGTAGAACGTTACTTTTGATTGAGAAGTTTTGAAACTCTCTTTCTGTAGAAACTGCAAGCAGACATTCACAGCGCTAAGGGGCCTATAGTGGAAAAAGGAATATCCTCAAATAAAAACTACAGAAGCATTCTGTCAAACTTCTTTCTCTTCTGTGCATTCAACTAGCAGAGTTGAACCTTACTTTTGATTGAGAAGTACTGAAACTCTCTGTCTGTAGAAACGGCAAGCGGATATTCGGAGTGCTATTTGGCATACAGTGGAAAAAGGAATATCTTCAAATAAAAATTACACAGAAGTATTCTGCCAAACTACTTTCTGTTCGGTGAATTCAACTTGCAGAATTGAACCTTACTTTGGATTGAGGAGTTTTGAAACACACTTTCTGTAGAAACTGGAAGCGGACATGCGGAGCGCTAAGGGGCCTATAGTCGAAAAATGACTATCTTCAAATAAAAACTACACAGAAATATTCTGCCAAATTTCTTTCTGTTCTGTGCATTTATCTAGCAGAGTTAATTCTCACTTTTGAAGAAGTAATGAAATTCTCTTTCTGAAGATAGTGCAATCGGATATTCGGAGTCTAAGGGATCTACAGTTGAAAAAGGAATATCTTCAAATTAAAACTACACAGAAGCATTCTGCCAAACTTCTTTCTGTACTGTGCATTCAACTAACAGAGTTGAACCTTACTTTTGATTGAGAAGTTCTGAAATTATCTTTCTGTAGAATCTGCAAGTGGACATTTGGAGCGATAAGGGGCCTGTAGTGGAAAAAGGAATATCTTCAATTAAAAACTACACAGAAGCATTCTGCCAAACTTCTTTCACTTAAGTGCATTCAGCTAGCAGATTTGAAACTTACGTTTGATTGAGAAGTACTGGAAATCTCTTTCTGTAGAAACTGCAAGCGGATATTTGGAGCGCTAGTGGGCCTACAGTGGAAAAAGGATTATCTTGAAATAAAAACTACACAGAAGCATTCTGCCAAACTTCTTTCTCTTCAGTGCATTCAGATAGCAGAGTTGAACCCCACTTTTCATAGAGAAGTACTGAAACTCTCTTTCTGTAGAAACTTCAAGCGGATAATCGGAGTCATAATGTGCCTACAGTGGAAAAAGAAATATCTTGAAATAAAAACTACACAGAAGGTTCTGTGCATTCATCTAAAAGCGTTGAACCTTACTTTTGGATGAGAAGTACACAAACTCTCTTTCTGCAGAAACTGCAAGCGGACATTCGGAGCACTAAGGCGCCTATATTGGAATAAGGAATATCTTCAAATTAAAATTACACAGAAGCATTCTGGCAAACTTCTTTCTGTTCCGTACATTCAACTAGCAGAGTTGAATCTTACTTTTGATTCAGGAGTTTTGAAACACTTTCCACAGAAACTAGAAGCGGAGATACAGAGCGCTAATGGTCCTATAGTGGAAAAAGGAATTTCCTCAAATTAAAACTCCACAGAAGCATTCTGCCAAACTTCTTTCTGTTCTGTGTATTCAACTAACAGAGTTGAACCTTACTTTTGATTGAGAAGTTCTGAAACTCTCTTTCTGTAGAAACTGGAAGTAGACATTCGGAGAGCTAAGGGGCTTACAGTGGAAAAAGCAATATCTTAAAATGAAAACTACACAGAAGCATTCTGCCAAACTTCTTTTTGTTCCGTGCATTCAACTCACAGAGTTGAACGTTACTTTTGATTGAGAAGTTCTGAAACTCTCTCTCAGTAGAAACTGCAAGTGGACATTCGGAGCGCTAAGGGGCCTATAGTGGAAAAAGAATATCTTCAAATAAAAACTACAGAAGCATTCTGTCAAACTTCTTTCTCTTCCGTTCATTCAACTAACAGAGTTGAACCTTACTTTTGATTCAGAAGTTCTGATATTATCTTTCTGTAGAAACTGCAAGTGGAAATTCGGAGCGCTAAGTGGACTGTAGTAGTAAAAGGAATATCTTCAAATAAAAACTACACAGAAGTATTCTGCCAAACTTCTTTCTGTTCTGTGTAGTCCATTAACCGAGTTGAAACTTATTTTTGATTGAGAAGTTCTGAAATTATCTTTCTGTAGAAACTGCAAGTGGACATTCGGAGCGATTAGGGGTATGTAGTGCAAAAAGGAATATCTTCAATTAATAACTACACAGAAGCATTCTGCCAAACCTCTTTCTCTTCAGTGCATTCAGCTAGCAGATTTGAAACTTACGTTTGATTGAGAAGTACTGAAACTCTCTTTCTGTAGAAACTGCAAGCGGATATTTGGAGCGCTAGTGGGCCTACAGTGGAAAAAGGATTATCTTGAAATAAAAACTACACAGAAGCATTCTGCCAAACGTGTTTCTGTTGAATTTATTTTGATTGAGGATTTGTATACAATTTTTGTCTGAAATTAAGGGGCCGATAGTGGAAAAAGGAATATCTTCAAATGAAAACTACACAGAAGCATTCTGCCAAACTTCTTTCTCTTCAGTGCATTCAGATAGCAGAGTTGAACCTTACATTTGATAGAGAAGTACTGCAACTCCCTTTCTGTAGAAACTTCAAGCGGATATTCAGAGCCCTAAAAGGCCTACAGTGGAGAAAGGAATATCTTGAAATAAAAACTACACAGAAGCATTCTGCCAAACTTCTTTCTGTTCTGTGCATTAAACTAGCAGTGTTTAACCTTACTTTTGATTGAGGAGTTTTCTAGCACACTTTCTGTAGATACTGGAAGCGGACATTCGGAGCTCCAAGTAGTCTATAATGGAAAAAGGAATA
>NW_026660966.1:0-2920 GCF_009828535.3 Hylobates moloch | reverse complement strand
GGGCCCAGCCAATGCGCATGCGCGAGGCGCGAGTTGGCTCTCCCGTCACAGTGGTTCCCACGGTTGTCTTAGAAACCAGTCCCTGAGGCTGGGCAACGCGGGAGCCCTCCGTGGCAGCGCTTGGGTGTCGGGCTTCCGAGCCTCTGGCCTGACCCCTCCACGGGGTCCACAGGAACGTCTCCGGCTGCCAGGATTGGCAAAGGGCCGACCAGGAGGACGAAACCACAGGCGGAGTCCGGGGGAAGCAGCGTGGCCTCCCGGCCTCAGGCCTGCCCGGACGGTGTTCGGGTGAGTCTCCCCAGAAGTTATGCCCCCGAGATCTCCAGGACAGGTCTGCCTGCCTGCCGGCGGGCTGCTCTCTCACCCGAGGGTCGTTGCCATGGGGAGCAGAAGCCCGCAGCCGCAGGTGTTGCCTGGGGGCGTTTACTGCTGTGCCAGGTCTGGGGGACTGCGTGTGTGGGTGTGTCTCCCATTCTCACTTCTCTCTCTGTCTCTCACCCTCTCTGTGCTTCTCTCCCTCTCTCTTTCGGGGTGTGTGTGTGTTTGTGTGTGTGTGTGTGCCCGTGTGTGCCCGTGTGTGTGTGTGTCTTTGCACGAATGTTCCCTGTGCGTCAGAGAGCGATTTGTTGCACGTCGCCCGCCTTTGGTGAGCCTCTTTCGGCGTCTCTGCCTGGGTGCTGTGGCCGTTTGTCCATCGTCGTCGCGGCGCTTCCACTTTGGGTTTGTGAAGGCCTCGATCACGGGAGGAGATGCGTCAGTCCCGGTGTAATGGAAGTCTCCTCCCCATGCTGAGCGGCCTCTTTTCTAGGATCAAGCGGACCACACTCCAGCCCAGGACAAAAGCCCCACAGGAGCACATTGTCCGGCAGGAGAGGAGCGGACCCATGTCCAAGAAGATGGTTGTACCTTTCTAAGGCTCTTCTCTGCCAAATGAAGCCACAGCAGGATACAATCTTGAAGAGGAAGCCGGGAATGCGAGACGGCAACAATCCCTGTCCCTGGCACGCTGGACTCTCTGGACAAGCCACCCGTTTCGCACCCCTCCCCTTATGCCCGTGGCGAAGGCACGGCGCTGAACCATGCCTATGCCCTGGCTTCTGTTCTGTCCTGCCTCTTGCTCTGTCTCCGCTGTTTCTCAGGGGCCTGGGTGCCTCTCGGTCTGGCTGAATATCTTCTACCAAGATGACTCCCGATTCCATCAGGCAGAGACTTGCTGGAGATCCCTGTCTTGACTGTGTCTCTCTCCAAACCCGTTTCTGCCGCTTTGGGCAGGTCTGAGGACCCTGGAGTTCTTGGCTTCCATACGTCTCTCCGGCAGTGAAGCTTCCTGAGTCTCCATGTTTCACCTCATGGGTGGGCGGATTCCCTAGCATCGGAGGTAGGCGATCGTGACTGGCCTTGTCTTCCAGGGCAGGTGCTGTCGCATTTTCTCTGCACTTCCTGTCTCGCTCTTGAGTGACATCCTCTCCTCTGCTCCTAGGTGCACTGACCCCCAGAATCTTCTGGCTGCAAGGAATATAAGGAAACCAAAGGGACTGCGCCGGCACTGGGTTCGGGCCTGGTGCCGGGGAGGTTGAGTCAGGGCTACCTGGGCGGTGGAGGATTGGCGGTGGGGTGAATCTAGCAGAAAGCTCTTGGCTCCTATCTCAGGCATCTCAAACTGTGGCTTGGACTGAGGCCCAGGCCCCCTCCTGGTTCCCAGGTCTTCTTTCATTCCCCTTGGCACTCAGGGAAAGGCCCCGCCAGGCCTTTTCGAAGTGGGGCAGGCCACTGCTCTTTCAAAGGAGGAGGGAGGCAGAGGGCTCCCGGATCAGTGGACTTTCAGCTGACTCCCCGCCTTGAGGGCCATGGGATCATTCCGTGATGCAGCGAAGCGCTGCCTGCCTCACCAGATGTGGTGAGCCCATCCTTTCTCAACCGGAGGAGTCCAAAATCGCATCTGAAGAGGAGTCCTGAGAACCCAGCAGGCGCCCTGAAGCTCCCGCTCCATCGGTGGAAGTCGGCTCAAGGAGGTCCGGAAGACGGGACTCCTGGGGTCTTGGCCCTGGGGCACCGGCGGCCCCCTCTCCCACGCGGCCGCAAACTGGACCCCGGATCCAGCCGCAGCTGCGGCTGCGACAGGAGCCCCCTGTGCCGCCGCGCGGCCGCCCTTCTTTAAAGGGGCCGCAGCCTGACTGCCAGGAGCGGAGCGCGAGTGGGCCCAGCCAATGCGCATGCGCGAGGCGCGAGCTGGCTCTCCCGTCACAGTGGTTCCCACGGTTGTCTTAGAAACCAGTCCCTGAGGCTGGGCAACGCGGGAGCCCTCCGTGGCAGCGCTTGGGTGTCGGGCTTCCGAGCCTCTGGCCTGACCCCTCCACGGGGTCCACAGGAACGTCTCCGGCTGCCAGGATTGGCAAAGGGCCGACCAGGAGGACGAAACCACAGGCGGAGTCCGGGGGAAGCAGCGTGGCCTCCCGGCCTCAGGCCTGCCCGGACGGTGTTCGGGTGAGTCTCCCCAGAAGTTATGCCCCCGAGATCTCCAGGACAGGTCTGCCTGCCTGCCGGCGGGCTGCTCTCTCACCCGAGGGTCGTTGCCATGGGGAGCAGAAGCCCGCAGCCGCAGGTGTTGCCTGGGGGCGTTTACTGCTGTGCCAGGTCTGGGGGACTGCGTGTGTGGGTGTGTCTCCCATTCTCACTTCTCTCTCTGTCTCTCACCCTCTCTGTGCTTCTCTCCCTCTCTCTTTCGGGGTGTGTGTGTGTTTGTGTGTGTGTGTGTGCCCGTGTGTGCCCGTGTGTGTGTGTGTCTTTGCACGAATGTTCCCTGTGCGTCAGAGAGCGATTTGTTGCACGTCGCCCGCCTTTGGTGAGCCTCTTTCGGCGTCTCTGCCTGGGTGCTGTGGCCGTTTGTCCATCGTCGTCGCGGCGCTTCCACTTTGGGTTT
>NW_026660965.1:0-2920 GCF_009828535.3 Hylobates moloch | reverse complement strand
TTTTTTTAAGACAGGGTTTCACCATGTTGGCCAGGATGGTCTCGAACCCCTCAGCTCAAGTGATCCACCCGCCTCGGCCTCCCAAAGTGTTGGGATTACAGGCATGAGCAACCGCACCTGGCCTTGCTTTTCCCTTGTGTTCATGAGTTATCATTTAGCTACCATTAATTTTTATTTTACTTTTCGTAGAGATGGGGTCTCACTATGTTGCCCAGGCTGGTCTCAAACTCCTGGCCTCTAGTGATCCTCCTGACTCAGCCTTCCAAAGTGCTGGGATTATAGGCATGAGCCACTGTACCCAGGCTACAAGTCATCTTTTTCATGAGCAATATGGTCCACTGAATCCAGGTGGACGAGCTTGTCACATCACGCCACAGAGCTTTCAGCCATAGCCTTAGCTGGCTCAAGACATGATTTTCTTACAATGACAATTGTAATGCTTCTGAACATATGTATAGCACCTGGAAAATGTTACCACGCTGAGGGGGAAAGGAGATACACATAATGGCCAGGAAAATTGCAGAATTCCTTTTTTTTTTTTTTTTTTTTTTTTTTTTGAGACGGAGTCTCGCTCTGTCGCCCAGGCTGGAGTGCAGTGGTGCAATCTCGGCTCACTGCAAGCTCCGCCTCCCGGGTTCACGCCATTCTCCTGCCTCAGCCTCTCCGAGTAGCTGGGACTACAGGCGCCCACCACCACGCCCGGCTAATTTTTTGTATTTTTAGTAGAGACGGGGTTTCACCGTGGTCTCGATCTCCTGACCTCGTGATCCGCCCGCCTCGGCCTCCCAAAGTGCTGGGATTACAAGCGTGAGCCACCGCGCCCGGCCCGCAGAATTCCTAATCAGAAAACGTGGGTTCTGCCAATGACTTGTCATGGGTCATATGCTAACACAGACTATCTATGATAGGTTCTCTATAGAGTTTAATTCAATTGAGAAAACATCCATGAAAAATATTGATAAATATTAAAGTATCCTACTAATTACAACTGCTGCTTTAAAAAAGCAGTAAACAGGTTGGGAACAGTGGCCCACGCCTGTAATCCCAGCACTTTGGGAGGCCAAGGTGGGAGGATCACCCGGTCAGGAGTTCGAGACCAGTCTGGCTAACATGGTGAAACCTTGTCTCTAATAAAAATAAATACAAAAATTAGCCAGGCATGGTGGCGCTTGCCTGTAATCCCAGCTACCTGGAAGGCTGAGGCAGGAGAATCGCTGGAACCTGGGAGGCAGAGGCTACAGTGATCCAAGATCTCACCGCTGCACTCCAGCCTGGGCAACAAAGTGAGACTCGTCTCAAAAAAAAAAAAAAAAAAAAAGCAGTAAACAGCCAGATGTGGTAACTCATGCCTGTAATCCAAGTACTTTCAGAGGCTGAGGCAGGAGGATTGTGTGAGGCCTGAAGTTCCAGACTAGCCTGGCCAATATAGCAAGACCCTGTTTCTAAAAACAAATTTTTTTTAGTTAGTTAGCTGGATGTAGTGGTGTGCACCAGTAGTCCTAGCTACTCAGGAGACTGTGACAGAAGGACCGCTTGAGGCCAGGAATTTGAGGTTGCAGTGAGCTATGATCCTGCCATGCACTCTAGTCTGGCCAACAGAGACTCCATCTCTTAAAAAAAAATAAAAATGAAAGCAGTAAATTCTATGAAGCTCCATATAGGTACTGTTACAGTACTGTATAAAGATGAAGATAATTCTTTTGGCTGGGAGAAAAATCAGAAAAGGTTTTTTGGAGAAGGTGGCATCTTAAAGTCTTTCTAAGTGGGTAGAGATGCCTAAATGGTGATGGAGGAACAGACAAATCTAGAGAGTAGATCAAACGGGTAACAGAATAGGCATGCACAGGAACAGCAAAAATAGTTTCATATGGTTACAACAAATACACAAAGACGCCATTAAAGAATAATCACTATTACAAACCATGGGTTCCGACCTACTAGTGGGACCTGAAAGCAATTTTAACAGGTTGCAATTAGCTTTGTTTTTATTTATTTATTTATTTATTTAATTTTTTTATTTTTTTTTTTGAGACGGAGTCTCGCTCTGTCACCCAGGTTGGAGTGCAGTGGCGCGATCTCGGCTCACTGCAAGCTCCGCCTCCCGGGTTCACGCCATTCTCCTGCCTCAGCCTCTCCGAGTAGCTGGGACTACAGGCGCCCGCCACCACGCCCGGCTAATTTTTTTGTATTTTTAGTAGAGACGGGGTTTCACCGTGGTCTTGATCTCCTGACCTCGTGATCCGCCCGCCTCAGCCTCCCAAAGTGCTGGGATTACAAGCGTGAGCCACTGCGCCCGGCCAGCTTTGTTTTTATTTATTTTTTATTTTATTTTATTTGAGACAGAGTCTTGCTCTGTCACCCAGGCTGGAGTGCAATGGCATGATCTTGGCTCACTGCAACCTCCACCTCCACCTGCTTGAATTGGGTTCAAGTGATTCTTGTGCCTCAGCTTCCCGAGTAGCTGGGATTACAGGCGTGCACCACCATGCCCAGCTAACTTTTCTATTTTTAGTAGAGACGGGGTTTTACCATGTTGGCCAGGCTGGTCTTGAACTCCTGACCTCAAGTGATCCACCCACCTCAACCTCGCAAAGTGCTGGTATTACAGGCATGAGCCATCGTGCCCGGCCACGCTTTGTTTTTAATGGAATAGGGTGGAACAAATCAGGGTATATCACATACAGAAAGGGTAAATATTGTTTTATGACAGTATTGTTCCAGATGCATATTCATACACAAATCTACATTGAGTCATGATGTAAAATGAATTTCTTATTGTGGGTGTGGTAATTTTGGTTTAAATATTAGCCTAGATCATCATAGACCAAACTATGTAATTACTAAAGGATGAGATTACAAATAAATCTCATTTTCTGGCCAGGCAGGGTGGCTCATGCTTGTAATCCCAGCACCTTGGGAG
>NW_026660964.1:0-2920 GCF_009828535.3 Hylobates moloch | reverse complement strand
GTGCTCCGAATGTCCCCTTGCAGTTTCAACAGAAACAGTGTTTCAGAACTGCTCAATCAAAAGAAAGCTTCAACTCTGTTAGTTGAATGCACAGAACAGTAGGAAGTTTCACAGAATGATTCCGTGTAGTTTTTATTTGAAGATATTCCTTTTTCCACTAAAGGCCACCTAGTGCTCAAAATATCCTCTTCCAGTTTCTACAGAAAGAGTGTTTCAGAACTGCTCAATCAAAACTAAGCTTCAAATCAGTTAGTTGAATGCACAGAATAGAAAGAAGTTGAACAGAATGCTTCTGTTTTGTTTTTATTTGAAGATATTCCTTTTTCCACTATAATACACTCAGCGCTCCGAATGTCCCCTTACAGTTTCTACAGAAGGAGTGTTTCAGAACTGCTCTATCAAAAGTAAGCTTCAACTCTGCTAGTTGAATGCAGAGAACAGAAAGGAGTTTCACAGTATGCTTCTGTGTTGTTTTTATTTGAAGATATTCCTTTTTCCGCTATAGGCCCCTTAGCGCTCGGATTGTCCCCTTGCAGTTTCTACAGAAAGAGTTCTTCACAACTGCTCTATCAAATGTAATATTCAACTTTGTTAATTGAATGCACAGAACAGAAAGAAGTTACACAGAATGCTTCCGTGTAGTTTTTATTTGAAGATTTTCCTTTTTCCACTGTAAGCCCCTTAGCGCTCAGAATGTCTACTTGCAGTTCCTACAGAAAGAGTGTTTCAGAACTGCTCTATCAAAAGTATGCCTCAACTCTTAGTGGAATGCACAGAACAGAAAGAAGTTTCACAGAATGCTTCTGTGTAGTTTTTATTTGAAGATATTCCTTTTTCCTCTATAGACCCCATATTGCTCCGAATTTCCCCTTGCAATTTCTACAGAAACAGTGTTTCAGAATTGCTCAATCAAGAGTAAGCTTCAACTCTGTTAGTTGCATGCACAGAACAGAAAGAAGTTTCACAGAATGCTTCTGTGTAGTTTTTATTTGAAGACATTCCTTTTTCCACTTTAAGCCCTTTAGCGTTCAGAATGTCCACTTGCAGTTTGTACAAAAAGAGTGTTTCAGAACTTTTCTATCAAAAGTAAGCTTCAACTCTGCTAGTTGAATGCACAGAACAGAAAGAAGTTTCACAGAATCCTTCTGTGTAGTTTTTATCTGAAGATATTCCTTTTTCCGCTATAGGCCCCTTAGCGCTCGGAATGTCCCCTTGCAGTTTCTACAGAAAGAGTTCTTCACAACTGCTCTATCAAAAGTAATCTTAAACTCTGTTAGTTGAATGCACAGAACAGAAAGATGTTTCACAGAATGCTTCTGTGTAGTTTTTATTTGAAGATATTCCTTTTTCCAATATAGGCCCCTTAGTACTCCGAATGTCCCCTTCCAGTTTCTAAAGAAGGAGTGTTTCAGAACTGTTCAATCAAAAAATAGCTTCAACTCTGTTACTTGAATGCACAGAACAGAAAGCAGTTTCACAGGATGCTTCTGTGCAGTTTTTATTTGAAGAAATGCCTTTTTCGCTAGAGGCCTTTTAGCGATCCGATTGTTCCCTTGCAGTTTCTACAGAAAGAGTGTTTCAAAACTGCTCAATCAAAAGTAAGCTTCAACTCTGTTAGTGGAATGCACAGAACAGGAAGAAGTTGCAAAGAATGCTTCTGCTTTGTTTTTGTTTGAAGATTTTAGTTTTTCCTCTATAATACCCTTAGCGCTCAGAATGTCCACTTGCATTTTCTACAGAAAGAGTGTTTCAGAACTGCTCTATCAAAAGTAAGCTTCAACTCTGCTAGTTGAATGCACAGAACAGAAAGAAGTTTCACAGAATGATTCTGTGTAGTTTTTATTTGAAGATATTCCTTTTTCCACTAAAGGCCCCCTAGTGCTCAAAATATCCTCTTCCAGTTTCTACAGAAAGAGTATTTCAGAACTGCTCAATCAAAACTAAGCTTCAAATCTGTTAGTTGAATGCAAAGAACAGGAAGAAGTTTCACAGAATGCTTCTGTGTAGTTTTTATTGGAAGATATTCCATTTTCCACTAAGCCTTATAGCGCTCAGAATGTCCACATGCAGTTTCTACAGAAAGAGTGTTTCAGAAAGGCTCTATCAAAAATGAGCTTCAACCCTGTTAGTTGAATGCACTGAACAGAAAGAAGTTTCACAGAATGCTTCTGTGTAGATTTTTTGAAGATATTCCTTTTCCCCAGTAGGCCCCTTAGTGCTCCGAATGTCCCCTTGCAGTTTCAACTGAAACAGTGTTTCAGAACTGCTCAATCAAAAGTAAGCTTCAACTCTGTTAGTTGAATGCACAGAACAGTAAGAAGTTTCACAGAATGATTCTGGGTAGTTTTTATTTGGAGATATTCCTTTTTCACTAAAGGCCCCCTAGTGCTCAAAATATCCTCTTCCCGTTTCTACAGAAAGAGTGTTTCAGAACTGCTCAATCAAAACTAAGCTTCAAATCTGTTAGCTGAATGCACAGAACAGAAAGAAGTTGAACAGAATGCTTCTGTTTTGTTTTTGTTTGAAGATATTCCTTTTTCCACTATAATACCCTTAGCGCTCAGAATGTCCACTTGCAGTTTCTACAGAAAGAGTGTTTCAGAACTGCTCTATCTAAAGTAAGCTTCAACTCTGGTAGTTGAATGCACAGAACAGAAAGAAGTTTCACAGTATGCTTCTGTGTAGTTGTTATTTGAAGATATTCCTATTTCCGCTATAGGCCCCTTAGCGCTCCGAATGTCCACTTGCAGTTTCTACAAAAAGAGTGTTTCAGAACTGCTCTATCAAAAGTAAGCTTCAACTCTGCTAGTTGAATGCACAGAACAGAAAGAAATTTCACAGAATGCTTCTGTGTAGTTTTTATTTGAAGATAATCCTTTTTCCGCTATAGGCCCCTTAGCGCTCCGAATGTCCCCTTGCA
>NW_026660963.1:2605-2920 GCF_009828535.3 Hylobates moloch | reverse complement strand
GTGTGAAATTTTTGCATCCTCACATGCCCAAAAATGTGAATGCACACGTGTGTGTGTGAGTTCATTTACATTTTAATGCCAGCTCAGTGGTAGAATATTAGGGAGGGTATGTAAAATAATCAGATAAAATACTGTCTGTTTTCTTTTTTTTATTATTATTTTTTTATTTTTTTAATTTTATTTTATTATTATACTTTAAGTTTTAGGGTACATGTGCACAATGTGCAGGTTTGTTACATATGTATCCATGTGCCATGTTGGTTTGCTGCACCCATTAACTTGTCATTTAGCATTAGGTATATCTCCTAATGCTGT
>NW_026660963.1:582-2505 GCF_009828535.3 Hylobates moloch | reverse complement strand
TTGGTTTTTTGTCCTTGCGATAGTTTATTGAGAATGATGGTTTCCAGCTTCATCCATGGCCCTAAAAAGGACATGAACTCATCAATTTTTATGGCTACATAGTATTCCATGGTGTATATGTGCCACATTTTCTTAATCCAGTCTATCGTTGTTGGACATTTGGGTTGGTTCCAAGTCTTTGCTATTGTGAATAGTGCTGCAATAAACATACATGTGCATGTGTCTTTATAGCAGCATGATTTATAGTCCTTTGGGTATATACCCAGTAATGGGATGGCTGGGTCAAATGGTATTTCTAGTTCTAGATCCCTGAGGAATCGCCACACTGACTTCCACAATGGTTGAACTAGTTTACAGTCCCACCAACAGTGTAAAAGTGTTCCTATTTCTCCACATCCTCTCCAGCACCTGTTGTTTCCTGACTTTTTAATGATGGCCATTCTAACTGGTATGAGACGGTATCTCACTGTGGTTTTGATTTGCATTTCTCTGATGGCCAGTGATGATGAGCATTTTTTCATGTGTTTTTTGGCTGCATAGATGTCTTCTTTTGAGAAGTGTCTGTTCATGTCCTTTGCCCACTTTTTGATGGGGTTGTTTGTTTTTTTCTTGTAAATTTGTTTGAGTTCATTGTAGATTCTGGATATTAGCCCTTTGTCAGATGAGTAGGTTGCAAAAATTTTCTCCGATTCTGTAGGTTCCCTGTTCACTCTGATGGTAGTTTAATTAGATCCCATTTGTCAATTTTGGCTTTTGTTGCCATTGCTTTTGGTGTTTTAGACATGAAGTCCTTGCCCACGCCTATGTCCTGAATGGTATTGCCTAGGTTTTCTTCTAGGGTTTTTATGGTTTTAGGTCTAACATGTAAGTCTTTAATCCATCTTGAATTAATTTTTGTATAAGGTGTAAGGAAGGGATCCAGTTTCAGCTTTCTACATATGGCTAGCCAGTTTTCCCAGCACCATTTATCAAATAGGGAATTCTTTCCCCATTTCTTGTTTTTGTCAGGTTTGTCAAAGATCAGATAGTTGTAGATATGCAGCATTATTTCTGAGGGCTCTGTTCTGTTCCATTTATCTATGTCTCTGTTGTGGTACCAGTACCATGCTGTTTTGGTTACTGTAGCCTTGTAGTATAGTTTGAAGTCAGGTAGCGTGATGCCTCCGGCTTTGTTCTTTTGGCTTAGGATTGACTTGGCAATGCAGGCTCTTTCTTGGTTCCATATGAACTTTAAAGTAGTTTTTTCCAATTCTGTGAAGAAAGTCATTGGTAGCTTGATGGGGATGGCATTGAATCTATAAATTACCTTGGGCAGTATGGCCATTTTCACCATATTGATTCTTCCAACCCATGAGCATGGAATGTTCTTCCATTTGTTTGTATCCTCTTTTATTTCATTGAGCAGTGGTTTGTAGTTCTCCTTGAAGAGGTCCTTTACATCCCTTGTAAGTTGGGTTCCTAGGTATTTTATTCTCTTTGAAGCAATTGTGAATGGGAGTTCACTCATGATTTGGCTCTCTGTTTGTCTGTGATTGGTGTACAAGAATGCTTGTGATTTTTGTACATTGATTTTGTATCCTGAGACTTTGCTGAAGTTGCTAATCAGCTTAAGGAGATTTGGGGCTGAGACAATAGGGTTTTCTAGATATACAATCATGTCATCTGCAAACAGGGATAATTTGACTTCCTCTTTTCCTAATTGAATACCCTTTATTTCCTTCTCCTGCCTGATTGCCCTGGCCAGAACTTCCAGCACTATGTTGAATAGGAGTGGTGAGAGAGGGCATACCTGTCTTGTGCCAGTTTTCAAGGGGAATGCTTCCAGTTTTTGCCCATTCAGTATGATATTGGCTGTGGGTTTGTCATAGATAGCTCTTATTATTTTGAGATACATCCCATCAATACCTAATTTATTGAGAGTTT
>NW_026660963.1:0-482 GCF_009828535.3 Hylobates moloch | reverse complement strand
CCTTTTCTGCATCTATTGAGATAATCATGTGGTTTTTGTCTTCGGTTCTGTTTATATGCTGGATTACATTTATTGACTTGCATATGTTGAACCAGCCTTGCATCCCAGGGATGAAGCCCACTTGATCATGGTGGATAAGCTTTTTGATGTGCTGCTGGATTTGGTTTGCCAGTATTTTATTGAGGATTTTTGCATCAATGTTCATCAAGGATATTGGTCTGAAATTCTCTTTTTTGGTTGTGTCTCTGCCAGGCTTTGGTATCAGGATGATGCTGGCCTCATAAAATGTGTTAAGGAGGATTCCCTCTTTTTCTATTGATTGGAATAGTTTCAGAAGGAATGGAACCAGTTCCTCCTTGTACCTCTGGTAGAATTTGGCTGTGAATCCATCAGGTCCTGGAGTCTTTTTGGTTGGTAAGCTATTGATTATTGCCACAATTTCAGAACCTGTTATTGGTCTATTCACAGATTCAACTTCTTCC
>NW_026660962.1:0-2921 GCF_009828535.3 Hylobates moloch | reverse complement strand
AAAACTACACAGAAACATTCTGTGAAACTTCTTTCTGATCTGTGCATTCCACTAACAGAGTTGAATCTTACTTTTGAGTGAGCAATTTTGGAACTCCCTTTTTTTAGAATCTGCAAGTGCACATTTGGAGAACATTGAGGCCTTTGGTGAAAAAAGAAATACCTGCCCGTAAAAACTACACAGAATCATTCTCTGAAACTTATTTCTGATCTGTGCATTCGACTAACAGAGTTTAACCTTACTTTTGTTTGAGCAGTTTTGAAACACTCTTTCTGTATAATCTGCAAGTGGACATTTGGAGCGCTTTGAGGCCTATTGTGGAAAAAGGAATATCTTCAAATGAAAACTATACAGAAGCATTCTGTGAAACTTCTTTCTCATCTGTGCATTCAACTAACAGAGTTGAACCTTACTTTTGATTGAGCAGTTTTGAAACACTCTTTTTGTAGAATCTGCAAATGGACATTTTATGAACATTGAGGCCTAGGGTGAAAAAAGAAATATCTTCCCCTAAAAACTTCACGGATGCATTCTGTGAAACTTCTTTCTGATCTCTGCATTCAAATAACAGAGTTTAACCATACTTTTGAATGAGCAGTTTTGAAACACTCTTTCTGTATAAACTGCAACTGGACATTTGGAGAACGTTGATTCCTACGTTGAAGAACGAAATATCTTCATCTTAAAACTACACAGAAACATTCTGTGAAACTACTTTCTGATCTGTGCATTCATCTAACACAGTAGAACCTCTCTTTTGATTGAGCAGTTTAGAAACACTCTTTTCGTAGAATCTGCAAGTGGATATTGGAGATCTTTGAGGCCTCTGGTGAAAAACGAAATATCTTCCAGTAAAAACTACATAGAATACTTCTGAGAAATTTCTTTCTATTCTCTGCATTCATCTCACAGTGTTGAACCTTTCTTTTGATTGGGTAGTTTTGAAACATTCTTTTTGTATAAACTGAAAGTGGTCATTTGGAGCGCTGTGAGGCCTATCGTGGAAAAAGGAATATCTTCCAATAAAAACTACACAGAAGCATTCTGTGAAACTTCTTTCTGATCTGTGCATTCTACTAACAGAGCTGAACCTTACTTTTCATTGAGCAGTTTTGAAACCCTCTTTTTGTAGAATCTGCAAGTGGACATTTGGAGAATATTGAGGCCTATGGTGAAAAAAGAAATATCTTCCCCCAAAAACTACATAGAAGCATTCTGTGAATCTTCTTTCTGATCTGTGCATTCAACTAACAGAGTTTAACCTTAGTTTTGATTGAGCAGTTTTGAAATACTCTTTCTGTATGAACTGCAAGTGGACATTTGGAGAACTTTGAAACCTACGGTGAAAAACAAAATATCTTCCCCTAAAAAGTTCATGGAAGCATTCTGTGAAACTTCTTTCTGATCTGTGCATTCAACTAATGGAGTTGAACCTTACTTTTGATGGAGCACTTCTGAAACACTCTATTTGTAGAATCTGCAAGTGGACGTTTGGAGAAAATTGAAGCCTATGGTGAAAAAAGAAATATTTTCCCCTAAAAACTACACCGAAGCATTCTGTGAAACTTCTTTATGATCTGTACATCCAACTAACAGAGTTGAACCTCACTTTTCATTGAGCAGTTTTGAAACACTCTATTTGTATAATATGCAAGGGGACATATGGAGGACATTGAGGCCTACGGTAAGAAACGAAACATATTCCCCTAAAAACTACACGGAAGCATTCTGTGAGTCTTCTTTCTGAACTGTGCATTCAACTAACAGAGTTGAACTTTACTTTTGATTGAGCAGTTTTTAAACACTCTATTTGTAGAATCTGCAAGTGGTCATTTGGAGAACATTGAGGCCTATCATCGAAAAAGATAAATCTTCCCATAAAAACTACACAGAAGTATTCTGTTAAACTTCTTTCTGATCTGTGCATTCAACTAACATAGTTTAACCTTAGTTTTGATTGATCAGTTTTGAAACACTCTATTTGTAGAATCTGCAAGTGGACATTTGGAGAACATTGAGGCCTACGGTGAAAAACGAAATATCTTCCCCTAAAACTACATGGAAGCATTCTGTGAAACTACTTTCTGATCTGTGCATTCAACTAACAGAGTTGAACCTTACTTTTGATTGAGCATTTTTGAAACACTCTTTCTCTATAAACTTCAAGAGGACATTTGGAGCGCTTTTAGGCCTATCCTGGAAAAAGGAATATCTTCAAATAAAAACTACACAGATGCATTCTGTGAATCTTCTTTCTGATCTTTACATTCAACTAACAGAGTTGAAACTTACTTTTCATTGAGCAGTTTTGAAACACTGTTTTTTTAAAATCTGCATGTGGACATTTGGAGAACATTGAGGCCTATGGTGAAAAAAGAAATATCTTCCCCTAAAAACTACATGGAAGCATTCTGTGAAACTTCTTTCTGATCTGTGCATTCAACTAGCAGAGTTTAACCTCACTTTTGATTGAGCAGTTTTGAAACACTCTTTCTGTATAAACTGCAAGTGGACATTTGGTGCGCTTTGAGGCCTATCGTGGAAAAAGAAATATCCTCAAATAAAAACTACACAGAAACATTCTGTGAAACTTCTTTCTGATCTGTGCATTGCACTAACAGAGTTGAATCTTACTTTTGAGTGAGCAGTTTTGGAACTCCCTTTTTTTAGAATCTGCAACTTGACATTTGGAGAACATTGAGGCCTTTGGTGAAAAAAGAAATATCTGCCCCTAAAAACTACACAGAATCATTCTCTGAAACTTATTTCTGATTTGTGCATTCAACTAACAGAGTTTAACCTTACTTTTGATTGAGCAGTTTTGAAACACTCTTTCTGTATAATCTGCAAGTGGACATTTGGAGTGCTTTGAGACCTATCGTGGAAAAAGGAATATCTTCAAATAAAAACTACACAGAAGC
>NW_026660961.1:0-2921 GCF_009828535.3 Hylobates moloch | reverse complement strand
AAAACTACACAGAAACATTCTGTGAAACTTCTTTCTGATCTGTGCATTCCACTAACAGAGTTGAATCTTACTTTTGAGTGAGCAATTTTGGAACTCCCTTTTTTTAGAATCTGCAAGTGCACATTTGGAGAACATTGAGGCCTTTGGTGAAAAAAGAAATACCTGCCCGTAAAAACTACACAGAATCATTCTCTGAAACTTATTTCTGATCTGTGCATTCGACTAACAGAGTTTAACCTTACTTTTGTTTGAGCAGTTTTGAAACACTCTTTCTGTATAATCTGCAAGTGGACATTTGGAGCGCTTTGAGGCCTATTGTGGAAAAAGGAATATCTTCAAATGAAAACTATACAGAAGCATTCTGTGAAACTTCTTTCTCATCTGTGCATTCAACTAACAGAGTTGAACCTTACTTTTGATTGAGCAGTTTTGAAACACTCTTTTTGTAGAATCTGCAAATGGACATTTTATGAACATTGAGGCCTAGGGTGAAAAAAGAAATATCTTCCCCTAAAAACTTCACGGATGCATTCTGTGAAACTTCTTTCTGATCTCTGCATTCAAATAACAGAGTTTAACCATACTTTTGAATGAGCAGTTTTGAAACACTCTTTCTGTATAAACTGCAACTGGACATTTGGAGAACGTTGATTCCTACGTTGAAGAACGAAATATCTTCATCTTAAAACTACACAGAAACATTCTGTGAAACTACTTTCTGATCTGTGCATTCATCTAACACAGTAGAACCTCTCTTTTGATTGAGCAGTTTAGAAACACTCTTTTCGTAGAATCTGCAAGTGGATATTGGAGATCTTTGAGGCCTCTGGTGAAAAACGAAATATCTTCCAGTAAAAACTACATAGAATACTTCTGAGAAATTTCTTTCTATTCTCTGCATTCATCTCACAGTGTTGAACCTTTCTTTTGATTGGGTAGTTTTGAAACATTCTTTTTGTATAAACTGAAAGTGGTCATTTGGAGCGCTGTGAGGCCTATCGTGGAAAAAGGAATATCTTCCAATAAAAACTACACAGAAGCATTCTGTGAAACTTCTTTCTGATCTGTGCATTCTACTAACAGAGCTGAACCTTACTTTTCATTGAGCAGTTTTGAAACCCTCTTTTTGTAGAATCTGCAAGTGGATATTTGGAGAATATTGAGGCCTATGGTGAAAAAAGAAATATCTTCCCCCAAAAACTACATAGAAGCATTCTGTGGATCTTCTTTCTGATCTGTGCATTCAACTAACAGAGTTTAACCTTAGTTTTGATTGAGCAGTTTTGAAATACTCTTTCTGTATGAACTGCAATTGGACATTTGGAGAACTTTGAAACCTACGGTGAAAAACAAAATATCTTCCCCTAAAAAGTTCATGGAAGCATTCTGTGAAACTTCTTTCTGATCTGTGCATTCAACTAACGGAGTTGAACCTTACTTTTGATGGAGCACTTCTGAAACACTCTATTTGTAGAATCTGCAAGTGGACGTTTGGAGAAAATTGAAGCCTATGGTGAAAAAAGAAATATTTTCCCCTAAAAACTACACCGAAGCATTCTGTGAAACTTCTTTATGATCTGTACATCCAACTAACAGAGTTGAACCTCACTTTTCATTGAGCAGTTTTGAAACACTCTATTTGTATAATATGCAAGGGGACATATGGAGGACATTGAGGCCTACGGTAAGAAACGAAACATATTCCCCTAAAAACTACACGGAAGCATTCTGTGAGTCTTCTTTCTGAACTGTGCATTCAACTAACAGAGTTGAACTTTACTTTTGATTGAGCAGTTTTTAAACACTCTATTTGTAGAATCTGCAAGTGGTCATTTGGAGAACATTGAGGCCTATCGTCGAAAAAGATAAATCTTCCCATAAAAACTACACAGAAGTATTCTGTTAAACTTCTTTCTGATCTGTGCATTCAACTAACATAGTTTAACCTTAGTTTTGATTGATCAGTTTTGAAACACTCTATTTGTAGAATCTGCAAGTGGACATTTGGAGAACATTGAGGCCTACGGTGAAAAACGAAATATCTTCCCCTAAAACTACATGGAAGCATTCTGTGAAACTACTTTCTGATCTGTGCATTCAACTAACAGAGTTGAACCTTACTTTTGATTGAGCATTTTTGAAACACTCTTTCTCTATAAACTTCAAGAGGACATTTGGAGCGCTTTTAGGCCTATCCTGGAAAAAGGAATATCTTCAAATAAAAACTACACAGATGCATTCTGTGAATCTTCTTTCTGATCTTTACATTCAACTAACAGAGTTGAAACTTACTTTTCATTGAGCAGTTTTGAAACACTGTTTTTTTAAAATCTGCATGTGGACATTTGGAGAACATTGAGGCCTATGGTGAAAAAAGAAATATCTTCCCCTAAAAACTACACGGAAGCATTCTGTGAAACTTCTTTCTGATCTGTGCATTCAACTAGCAGAGTTTAACCTCACTTTTGATTGAGCAGTTTTGAAACACTCTTTCTGTATAAACTGCAAGTGGACATTTGGTGCGCTTTGAGGCATATCGTGGAAAAAGAAATATCCTCAAATAAAAACTACACAGAAACATTCTGTGAAACTTCTTTCTGATCTGTGCATTGCACTAACAGAGTTGAATCTTACTTTTGAGTGAGCAGTTTTGGAACTCCCTTTTTTTAGAATCTGCAACTTGACATTTGGAGAACATTGAGGCCTTTGGTGAAAAAAGAAATATCTGCCCCTAAAAACTACACAGAATCATTCTCTGAAACTTATTTCTGATTTGTGCATTCAACTAACAGAGTTTAACCTTACTTTTGATTGAGCAGTTTTGAAACACTCTTTCTGTATAATCTGCAAGTGGACATTTGGAGTGCTTTGAGGCCTATCGTGGAAAAAGGAATATCTTCAAATAAAAACTACACAGAAGC
>NW_026660960.1:0-2921 GCF_009828535.3 Hylobates moloch | reverse complement strand
AATCTTGGCATCCAGTCTTGCATTTCTAATTAAATTTATAATCCACCATGTATCAGCATTAACATGTTGGCAGATAAATTGAACATGACTCCAGAAGAAGCTGAAAGGTGGATTATAAATTTAATTAGAAATGCAAGACTGGATGCCAAGATTGATTCTAAATTAGGTCATATGGTTATGGATAACAATGCAGTCTCACCCTATCAGCAAGTGATTGAAAAGACCAAAAGCCTTTCCTTTAGAAGCCAGATGTTGGCCATGAATATTGAGAAGAAACTTAATCAGAATAGCAGGTCAGAGGCTCCTAACTGGGCAACTCAAGATTCTGGCTTCTACTGAAGAACCATAAAGAAAAGATGAAAAAAAAAAAAGAACTATAAATGAAAGATGAAATAATAAAACTATTATATAAAGAGTGACTTACATTTTGGAAACAGCATATTACGTATAAATTTTGAAGAATTGGAATAAAATTGATTCATTTAAAAAAACAATAAGTAAATGCACTGTACAAAATTGCAATGAATGTGGCTCATTAATGCAGTCTTTTCATCAACCCCTGCATATTCATCAGAGATTCTTTGCTTCAGATGATTTGTGTCTGAGATTTTCATTGAATAAATGTGCATCTTTTTTTTTATTTATAATTTTTTTTTGAGATGGAGTTTTGCTCTTGTTGCTCAGGCTGGAGTGCAATGGCGCGATCTTGGCTCACCGCAACCTCTGCCTCCCAGGTTCAAGCGATTCTCCTGCCTCAGCCTCCCAAATAGCTGGGATTACAGGCATGTGCCACCACGCCCAGCTAATTTTGTATTTTTAGTGGAGACGGGGTTTCTCCATGTTGGTCAGGCTGGTCTCGAACTCCTGACCTCAGGTGATCTGCCCGCCTCGGCCTCCCAAAGTGCTGGGATTACAGGCGTGAGCCACTGCACCTGGCCAAGTATACTATCTTTAGTATACCCCAGAAGAAGTAATCATGGAGGTTCAATCTGTAAAAAAAATGAAGTATTATCTAGGTTTCCAGATTTTATGTTCAGCCTGTATATATGTAACATATAAGCAAAATGTGCTTTTATGGAAGTTTCAAAGTCCTGTTATTTAATGAAAAGCATTTTTAGGTTCTTCTAATATTATACGTTTAGCATTTAACACATTTTTCCTTTATAATTCATTTAGAGGAGTGATAAGTGCCTCATGGTCATGTTTGTATGATTCGTTGAACTACTTGAGAAAGGTCATTTGAAAAATATATCACGGAAAAACAAACAAAGTAAACAGATGCATAACTGATCACTAGAACTTTTGTTCAGTTATACACTTTGAGGCAAGGCTATGCCAAAGAACATGACATCACCTAAGTGCTGTCACCGAGTCCCATCAGTCATGCCTTTCAAATATCCCTAGATTTTCTCTTCCTCACTGTTCTCTCTGCCACCACCTCTCTTGAAACCTTCGTCATCTCATACCAGGGGTTTGCAGAAGCCTGTGGACTGGTTTCCTGTAAACCTCTCCTCCCTGTGAAACACTCCTAACCAATCTGGCACTACTGGGACCACTTTCACACCATTTTTCTGTTAAAAAAAAAACAACAAAAAAGATGTACAATGTTTTTATTTTGAAAAGTACACATCAGCAAACACCATGTACAGTATGAGTCTGATATTGTTGAAAACAAAAAACCCAAGCCCATAAAGGTGAATATATATTTATTGTATTAATTTCCTATTGCTTCTGTAACAAACTGCCATAAACTCAGTTGCTTGAAACAATACAGTTATTATCTTACAGTTCTGGAGGTCAGAAGTCCAAAATCAGTCTCAGTGGTCTAAAATTCAGGTGTCAACAGAACTTCATTTCTTCTAGAAGCTCTAGGGGAAAATTCCTTTCTTTGCCTTTTCTAGCTTCTAGAGTTTGTCTGTATTCTTTGGCTTAGGGCTTCATCTTCAATCTTCAAAGCCAGTAGCATAGTATCTTCCAGTTTCTGTCTGACTCTGACTTCCCTGTCTCCCTCTTTTTTTTTTTTTTTTTTTGAAATGGAGTCACTCTGTTGCCCAGGCTGGAGTGCAGTGGTACGGTCTTGGCTCACTGCAACCTCCACCTCCTGGATTCAAGTGATTCTCCTGCGTCAGCCTCCTGAGTAGCTGGGATTACAGGCACGTGCCACCACGCCCGGCTAATTTTTGTATTTTTAGTTGAGACGGGGTTTCACCATGTTGGCCAGGCTAGTCTTGAACGCCTGACCTTGTGCTCTGCCTACCTCGGCCTCCCAAAGTGCTGGGATTACAGGCGTGAGCTACCATGCCTGCCCCCCTGCCTCCCTCTTATAAAGACAGTAGCAATTACACTGGGCCCTCCAATCAATTCAGGATAATATTTCCAACTCAAGTTCTTAATTACAACTGCAAAATCTCTTTTGCCATGAAAAACAAACCCACATTCACAGGTTCCAGGAATTAGAATATGGATATCTTTTGTGGGGTGGGGCATTACTCTATCACTCCCATACACAGAAACACACCAATGCACAGTATACATGAAAAAACAAACTGAAAGTATACCAAATACTAATGGGTTGATGATTTCTAAGTTAATAACTTTAGGTGATTTTAATTTTTACTTCTTTGCGTTTGAGCAATATTTCGTTTTCAAAATGATCTTGCATAACTTTTGTATTTATAGAGAGCGTCAACAACAAAAAACAATTCAATAAATGTTACTATAGGGGACATCTGCTATTTCCTCTGCCCTGCTCTTTTTTCTTCTGGAGACAGCACATTTCTTTTGGAGCTGCTCCTCCCAACCCAGCCCCTAACTCATCCCTGTAGTTCTTAGGGATGCTGCCAATCAGAGTACCTCTTTCTTTACCCTGGTTGTAGGGGAGAACATGTGATCCACACTAAGGTAACCAAAGGCATTCCCAC
>NW_026660959.1:1789-2921 GCF_009828535.3 Hylobates moloch | reverse complement strand
TGATCTTTGACAAACCTGACAAAAACAAGAAATGGGGAAAGGATTCCCTATTTAATAAATGGTGCTGGGAAAACTGGCTAGCCATATGTAGAAAGCTGCAACTGGATCCCTTCCTTACACCTTATACAAAAATTAATTCAAGATGGATTAAAGACTAAAATGTTAGACCTAAAACCATTAAAATCCTACAAGAAAACCTAGGCAATACCATTCAGGCCATAGGCGTGGGCAAGGACTTCATGTCTAAAACACCAAAAGCAATGGCAACAAAAGCCAAAATTGACAAATGGGATCTCATTAAACTAAAGAGCTTCTGCACAGCAAAAGAAACTACCATCAGAGTGAACAGGCAACCTACAGAATGGGAGAAAATTTTTGCAACCTACTCATCTGACAAAGGGCTAATATCCAGAATCTACAATGAACTCAAACAAATTTACAAGAAAAAAACAAACAACCCCATCAAAAAGTGGGCAAAGGACATGAACAGACACTTCTCAAAAGAAGACATTTATGCAGCCAGAAAACACATGAAGAAATGCTCATCATCACTGGCCATCAGAGAAATGCAAATCAAAACCACAGTGAGATACCATCTCACACCAGTTAGAATGGCCATCATTAAAAAATCAGGAAACAACAGGTGCTGGAGAGGATGTGGAGAAATAGGAACACTTGTACACTGTTGGTGGGACTGTAAACTAGTTCAACCATTGTGGAAGTCAGTGTGGCGATTCCTCAGGGATCTAGAACTAGAAATACCATTTGACCCAGCCATCCCATTACTGGGTATATAGCCAAAGGAGTATAAATCATGCTGCTATAAAGACACATGCACACGTATGTTTATTGCGGCACTATTCACAATAGCAAAGACTTGGAACCAACCCAAATGTCCAACAACAATAGACTGGATTAAGAAAATGTGGCACATATACACCATGGAATACTATGCAGCCATAAAAAATGATGAGTTCGTGTCCTTTGTAGGGACATGGATGAAACTGGAAAACATCATTCTCAGTAAACTATCGCAAGGACAAAAAACCAAACACCGCATGTTCTCACTCATAGGTGGGAATTGCACAATGAGAACTCATGGACACAGGAAGGGTAACATCACACTCCGGGG
>NW_026660959.1:0-1689 GCF_009828535.3 Hylobates moloch | reverse complement strand
GTTGTGGGGTGGGGGGTGGGGGGGGCGGGGACAGCATTAGGAGATATACCTAATGCTAAATGACGAGCTAATGGGTTCAGGAAATCAACATGGCACATGGATACATATGTAATAAACCTGCACATTGTGCACATGTACCCTCAAACCTAAAGTATAATAAAATAAAAAATAAAAATAAAATAAAAATAAAAATAAAAATCTGTTAAGGGAGTAGATCTCATGTCAAGTGTTCATAACACACATATACACACCTAATCAAAACAAACAAAACATAAAGGCATACTGAAAACTTTCGGAGGCAATGGATATGTTTACATTGATTGTAACATGAGTGCATACATATGTGCAAACTCACCAAATTGCACACATTATTTATGTGCAAGTTTGTATACAAATAGACTCAACGAAGCTGAAAGAATAAACTAACATTGGTAATTCTTAAAACTCACCAACAAAGTCATAAAACTGCACACATTTTCATCCAGAGGCAAGAAGATATCTTCTGCCATTGAGTCTCTGTAAGTTTCACCTCCCCAAATTCTCCCTAAGGGAAAGAAGTGAAGAGGCTTCCCCATTGGTGCCTAGAGAAAATAACTTTAACAGAATCATAAAGAGACCTTGATAGAAGTCCCCTGAGATTGAGGGAACATAACAGACTGGTGTCTGACTTTTATCTTAAAAATCCAGAAGACAAGAGATGAGTAATTGAGGGCGGAGAAGTGGAAGAAGAGTTACATGCTTGTATAATACTTCAATCTCGAATCTCAAAGAGTAGAAGACTGAATAAAGTTAGTTTATTAATAATACTAGTATTTACTTGATTGAACCTGTCCCAGGAACTATGCTATGCACTTTGTCCACATTCAATGCTGCTAACAACCATGTGAGATAAATGTTGTTAGCCGATTTTCAGGTGAGGCTATTGATGCTCTAAGTCACTCAACTGTTATAAACAACAAACTGAAATCCAGCCCCAAACCTATGAAACTCTGAACCACAGTTTTTTCCAAGATATTACAAATCCAAGCCCAACTTACTTCTAAGTAGAACATATAGCTCTAGAGAGAATATCAATTATTTTCACATGCAAACCTTTTGATCAGAATATTATGAGACTGTGTAATGATTTCCTTTTCTCTCTAGAATAAAGATGGTTTACATTTTTTAATGTATCTAATAAAACCACCCCAGAATTTATTTGGTAAAATAGCTCAGTTTTCAGCTCTCCGAAAGATGCTGAATAACAAAGAAAATATTTTAGAATACTTAGAATCGGATTTGACAGAAAATATCCTTGAGAAGATCTTCCTAAAAGGTAGATAAAATTTTCCGGTTTGATTATATATTATTTTATCCAGCAATTTTCAATTATAGTAGCAGGAAGTAAAACAGTGGTAGTCACTGGGAAAGAGGAGGGACACAGCTGAGGAGTCAATTAACCTAAGACTTATCAGAGGCTTTTGACAATTTATAATTTCATTCAGGCTTCCTTTGTCCGATTAAAAAAATTAATAAATGCAGACTTTCGTAAAAAGAGATGATTCAAAAGAATTATATGAGACTGGTAAATGGACCTTGAAATAGGGGGAGGGAAACTTTCTGATCAGAAGATCAGCAAATGTCTCAAAAGTTAGGCCAAAAAAGTTTTCTTTTGTAAGGAAGAAAAATCAAGGCAGTAGAGATGTGGGG
>NW_026660958.1:2561-2922 GCF_009828535.3 Hylobates moloch | reverse complement strand
AAGGAACAGGGCTCTGCAGGAGCTAAAATATTGATGAAGTCACTGCAGAGCTCGGACCCGACAGTGGCCGCTGGACTGATGAGCCCAGCAGCTGAGGGAGAGATTTCTCTTTCCCATGCTAGGATGGCTTCCCTCCATTCATTCATGGTTTAGGGTTAGGCTTAGTCTCTGGACTTTCCACAGACAGACCCTGCAGGAAGAAAAGAAGGGCTTGGTAGGAGACGGTAGGGAGCTGCCCTGTGCCCAGACAGACTCTAAAAACAGGAGTGTGTCTGTGTGTGGGGCGGAGGAGCTTCTACATGATTGGGCCAAGCTAACTGCTTTACAGGTGAGGAAGGAAAGGCCCAAAGAGGGGAAGAAA
>NW_026660958.1:0-2551 GCF_009828535.3 Hylobates moloch | reverse complement strand
TTGAATGATGGGCATTTGCCACCCTGGTTTTCTGGTGGCCTTTGGAGTCTGGGCCAGCTGAGCCCAGGTACATTCTCTACCCTGTCAGCCCATCCCATCCTGCTGACAGCAAGGCTCAAGGAACTGCAACTCTGAGTGGGCAGGAGCATAACTGCATTTAACTCCAGCACACTGTTGGACACCCCTACAAAGGTGTGGAGCCATCTTCCCAGGGAAAGGCCAGGAACTACAGACTCAGACTAGCCCTGGGGCTCCCTTCACCAGCCCCTGGTGTGACCCCAAAGCCATCAAGTTATGCAGCTTAACAAATGCTACATGCGGCTGGAGACCACAAATGCTGATGGAATCCTATGGGCGCCCCAACCCTTACATCCCGATCTCGCCATTCTAAGATATGGGGCCCCTTCTCCCAACCCTTACACCCCGATCTCACCATTCTAAGATATGGGGCCCCTGTCCCCAACGCTTATACCCCGATCTCACCATTCTAAGATATGGAGCCCCTGCCCACAACCCTTACACCCTGATCTCACCATTCTAAGATATGGGGCCCCTGCCCACAACCCTTACACCCTGATCTCACCATTCTAAGATATGGGGCCCCTGCCCCCAACCCTTACACCCCGATTCCACCATTCCAAGAGGCCCAATTTAGAGTAGAGGAGACGCCAGGAAGACAGAGATGGAAGGGACGTGGGGAGCTGCTGAATCCATTCGTATATTGCTGGTGGGCAGGCGAGATGCTACAACCCGTACAGATGCAACAACCCGTACAGATGCAATATGGCACTCTCCATTAATGTTACAAATAACCTCTGATCCAGTAACACCTCTTCTGAGAATGCGTCCTACAGATATAACTGCTTGATTATTTAGTTATAACAGCAAAAGACTGGAAGCCATCCACATGCCCATCAATAGGGTACAGGTTAAGCAAATATGGTACATCTCTAGCAGAATATCATGCAACTCTGAAAAAGAATGAAGATGCTCTCTAGGAATGAATAATGGAAAGCTCACCAATAGCAAGATGCAGAATGGTATAATTGCATGACACCTTTTAATTACAAAAAGGGAGGTGTGAACAAAGAATACAATCTTTTTTATTAGTATAAAAAACTTGGCTGGGTGCGGTGGCTCACGCCTGTAATCCTAGTACTTTGGGAGGCCAAGGCAGGTGGATCACGAGGTCAGGAGATGGAGACCATCCTGGGTAACATAGTGAAACCCAGTCTCTACTAAAAAACAAACAAACAAAAAACTCTAGGCCAGGTGCAGTGGCTCACATCTATAATCCCAACACTTTGGGAGGCCAAGGTGGGAAGATCACTTGAGCCAAGAAGTTTGAGACCAGCCTAGGCAACATAGGGAGACCCCATCTCTACAAAAATTTCAAAAATTAGCTGGGTGTGGTGACATGAGCCTGTATCCTAGCTACTCAAGAGGCGGAGGTGGGAGGATTGCTTGAGCCCAGCACACGGAGGTTGCAGTGAGCTGAGATTGCACCACTGCACTCCAGCCTGGGTGAAAGAATGAAACCCTGTCTCAAACAAAAAACCAAACAGACAAACAAAAAACCAACAAAAGAAAACCTCTAGAGGGATGCATGGAAACAAAAGTGGTTGCCTGTGTGGGACTTGTACATAGACAGGAAGTGGGTGAATAAGAGCAGAGAAAGGAGTGAAACTTTTCACTGCACACTTTTTTTTTTTTTTAAAGACAGAGTCTCACTCTGTCGCCCCGGCTGGAGTGCAGCGCGAACGATCTCTGCTCACTGTAACCTCTGCCTCCCAGGCTCAAGTGATCCTCCTACCTCAGCCTGCCGAGTAGCTAGGGCTGCAGGCGTGCACTACCATGCCTGGCTAATTTTTAAAATTTTTAGTAGAGACAGGGTTTCACCATGTTGCCCAGGCTGGTCTCGAACTCCTGAGCTCAAGCAATCTGCCCGTCTCAGCCTTCCAAGGTGCTGGGATTACAGGTGTGAGCCACTGTGCCCGGCCCCACTGTATCCTTTTTATATGGTTTTGATTTTTGAACCAGTTAAATGTATTATGAACGCAAAATTAATTATAATAACTGAGTGGGTGACCAGCACTAGGGTTCCCATCATGAGACGATGCCAGAGAGTCTCTCCAAAGTAGGTGTGAATCAGAATTCACAAAACCCAGGAAGGCTGGGTCGCCCGTGGGCATCCCGTTTCACCTCCTCCCTCAATAAACAGGATCTGCGGAATCTTTTGGTTTCCCACCACTAGGGGGCGCATGTGGGCTCTGCTTAGGGCAGCAGCAGGTGACCTGAGCGGGGCAGGGATTAGAGAAACGATCCAGCGGGCTGAGACAAGCTAAAGTGTCTCAGGAGCTCACAGAAATGAACTATAGCTCGGCTGCTAGAAAATGCAGCAGTGGGCCAGGCGCGGTGACTCAGGCCTGTAATCCCAGCACTTTGGGAGGCTGAGGCGGGCGGATCACGAGGTCAGGAGATCCAGACCATCCTGGCTAACATGGTGAAATGAAACCTGTCTCTACTAAAAATACAAAAAATTAGCCGGGCA
>NW_026660957.1:0-2922 GCF_009828535.3 Hylobates moloch | reverse complement strand
CAAGTGGGCTTCATCCCTGGGATACAAGGCTGGTTCAACATATGCAAATCAATAAACGTAATCTAGCATATAAACAGAACCAAAGACAAAAACCACGATTATCTCAATAGATGCAGAAAAGGCCTTTGACAAAATTCAACAACTCTTCATGCTAAAAACTCTCAATAAATTAGGTATTGATGGGACGTATCTCAAAATAATAAGAGCTATCTACGACAAACCCACAGCCAATATCATACTGAATGGGCAAAAACTGGAAGCATTCCCTTTGAAAACTGGCACAAGACAGGGATGCCCTCTCTCACCACTCCTATTCAACATAGTGCTGGAAGTTCTGGCCAGGGCAATCAGGCAGGAGAAGGAAATAAAGGGTATTCAAATTAGGAAAAGAGGAAGTCAAACTGTCCCTGTTAGTAGATGATATGATTGTATATCTAGAAAACCCCATTGTCTCAGCCCAAAATCTCCTCAAGCTGATAAGCAACTTCAGCAAAGTCTCAGGATACAAAATCAATGTACAAAAATCACAAGCATTCTTGTACACCAATAACAGACAAACACAGAGCCAAATCATGAGTGAACTCCCATTCACAATTGCTTCAAAGAGAATAAAATACCTAGGAATCCAACTTACAAGGGATGTGAAGGACCTCTTCAAGGAGAACTACAAACCACTGCTCAATGAAATAAAAGAGGATACAAACAAATGGAAGAACATTCCATGCTCATGGGTTGGAAGAATCAATATCGTGAAAATGGCCATACTGCCCAAGGTAATTTATAGATTCAATGCCATCCCCATGAAGCTACCAATGACTTTCTTCACAGAATTGGGAAAAACTACTTTAAAGTTCATATGGAACCAAAAAAGAGCCCGCATCACCAAGTCAATCCTAAGCCAAAAGAACAAAGCTGGAGGCATCACCCTACCTGACTTCAAACTATACTACAAGGCTACAGTAACCAAAACAGCATGGTACTGGTACCACAACAGAGACATACATCAATGGAACAGAACAGAGCCCTCAGAAATAATGCCGCATATCTACAACTATCTGATCTTTGACAAACCTGACAAAAACAAGCAATGGGAAAAGGATTCCCTATTTAAGAAATGGTGCTGGGAAAACTGGCTAGCCATATGGAGAAAGCTGAAACTGGATCCCTTCCTTACACCTTATACAAAACTTAATTCAAGATGGATTAAAGACTTACATGTTAGACCTAAAACCATAAAAACCCTAGAAGAAAACCTAGGCAATACCATTCAGGACATAGGCATGGGCAAGGACTTCATGTTTAAAACACCAAAAGCAATGGCAACAAAAGATAAAATTGACAAATGGGATCTAATTAAACTAAAGAGCTTCTGCACAGCAAAAGAAACTACCATCAGAGTGAACAGGCAACCTACAAAATGGGAGAAAATTTTCGCAACCTACTCATTTGACAAAGGGCTGATATCCAGAATCTACAATGAACTCAAACAAATTTACAAGAAGAAAACAAACAACCCCATCAAAAAGTGGGCAGAGGACATGAACAGACACTTCTCAAAAGAAGACATTTATGCAGCCAAAAAACACATGAAAAAATGCTCATCATCACTGGCCATCAGAGAAATGCAAATCAAAACCACAATGAGATACCATCTCACACCAGTTAGAATGGCCATCTTTAAAAAGTCAGGAAACAACAGGTGCTGGAGAGGATGTGGAGAAATAGGAACACTTTTACACTGTTGGTGGGACTGTAAACTAGTTCAACCACTGTGGAAGTCAGTGTGGCCATTCCTCAGGGATCTAGAACTAGAAATACCATTTGACCCAGCCATCCCATTACTGGGTATATACCCAAAGGACTATAAATCATGCTGCTATAAAGACACATGCACACGTATGTTTATTGCGGCACTATTCACAATAGCAAAGACTTGGAACCAACCCAAATGTCCAACAACGATTGACTGGATTAAGAGAATGTGGCACATATACACCATGGAATACTATGCAGCCATAAGAAATGATGAGTTCATGTCCTTTGTAGGGACATGGATGAAACTGGAAACCATCATTCTCAGTAAACTATCGCAAGGACAAAAAACCAAACACCACATGTTCTCACTCATAGGTGGGAATTGAACAATGAGAACACAAGGACACAAGAAGGGGAACATCACAGTCCGGGGACTGTTGTGGGGTTGGGGGAGGGGGGAGGGACAGCATTAGGAGATATACCTAATGCTAAATGATGAGTTAATGGGTGCAGCACACCAACATGGCACATGGATACACATGTAACAAACCTGCACATTGTGCACATGTACCCTGAAACTTAAAGTATAATAATAAAAAAAAAAGACTAAGCATATTTCAAAGGAACATTTCAAGAGTTTACTCAAAGCTGAGTAACTCCTTTGCCAGTGGAACCATGAGTCGTTTAAAAATTTTGTTCAGTTGATATAATTTTTCTAATGTCTTCAGCCAGATATATTAATTTTAAAATAAAAAAATTAAATTAATCGGGAAAATACTTTTTGGACATGAAGACACCAAAGGCTAAAATTGGGATTTTTTGCTGAATATGAATAAACATACGTGCAATAAAATAGGGCAGGAGAAAAAATTCTAAGTTGTCTTAAATTCCTTCTCTTACTGAAAATAGCACAATGAAACAAGAATTCTGACTTGCCCTAAATTCCCTCTGTTTTTGCCAAGTCAGCGTTAATAAGAGGAAAAGGTGGCATTTTTGACCTACCGTTCTGACTGGCACTCAGCACAGTTACTGCCCACCAATGTGTAATTGAAGTTAACTCTTGGAGAGTCATTTTCTCCTCCCAAACTATAAATACGTAGAGAATTATCTGTGAATATAACAGAGAAAAGTGGGTGGAAGGGGAGGGATCCATGGAGTTATTTAAAA
>NW_026660956.1:0-2923 GCF_009828535.3 Hylobates moloch | reverse complement strand
GTGCATGTGTGTGTTTCTTAGGCATTGTCACATAGCAGGAACAGGAGGAAAGAAAACAATGGAAAGAATGCCTGAAATTGACTGGAAAAGCGAGGAGGCTATGTAGTTTGCAGCTTAGCTTAGGCAAATCCCTCACTATGATAAAATTTCTCATCTTTATGAATGAGAGAATGGAGGTGCCAGGAGTGTGTGTTATCCAAGAACCCTTGACTGGTGAATACAAAATTTGTACTGTGTTCCAAGGTTTGTGTCTTCCTATCATCTATGTTGCTGTAAAGAAGGAAGTGATTTTGCTGAAAATGCTGAAAAGTCAAAGGCTTTACTGTGGGGTAGCTTAGTACTGACCCAAGAATAGACCCAGTTCAGAGGAGCAGGAGCAGCTCCAAAAACCGAGTCGCTGAATGTTGGCCCCCGTTTCCTTTGATTGATATCTTTATATGGTACGTCTGATAAAAGCTGGATAAATGAGGATACTGCCATACAGGTAGCTGGTTTAGTGATTTTTCTAAGTGGCTTTTAGGAGGTGATTAAATCCTTTTATGGTTAGAAAAGCAGAAAAGGAATTATCCTGAGATTAACATGAGATGGAAATAATTTCTCCGAGCTAAAATATTTGAAAGGAAACATTTATGTAACTGAGGTCATGGATTATTCCAGGGATGCACTGTGAAAAGTTTCTAGAATCTGACTGACAACAATGCCCATTAACTGTTGTCCGCCCACTCCCTTATTCTCAGTGCGGGACAGTATATTTTCTGTGATTCACAAACAACGTTATATTTGGTGCTTTGTTCTTCGTGGGGTTCATTTATGGAATATTACATTTAGGACCTTCGGACCTAAATATAACTTTATTGGAACAAAGTGAAGTTTCTCTTTACCCCAATAGGTAATGGGTGTCGTGACTGTAAGATTTTCCATAGTCCTCAAATCCATCCAGCTAATCAGTCCTTCAGAAACTGACATTGTAATTGTAACCGAAATCCTATCCATGTTGTAGACTTCAGATTTCTCAGCTGACGCACGCTGCTCTTGGTACTCTATGGCTGAATATAAGCATTATACATGTCCTGTGGTTTATCCTTAGATTGTCATTTAGGAGAAAGGTCTAAAGCTGGGCTGATTGCCATGCACTCATAGTCCCAGCTACTTGGGAGGCTGAGGTGAGGGGATTGCTTGAGCCCTGGAGTTCAAGCCCAGCCTGGGAAACACAGCGAGACCTCATCGCTAATAAATAAATAAATGAACAAATAAATAAATAAGCAAATCAGTAAATAAAGGTCTCATGGTATAGGAAAACACAGATGCAAAGTTTGTGCCTAGTGGCTGGTAATGTTGCAAACATAACTCCTTAGTGAGTTGTACCACTTAAAAATAGTTAAGATGGTAAATTTTAGGATATGTGTATTTTTCACCACAATTAAAAATTCCTTTCTTCCTAAAGTTCAGTGTAGTTGTCATATATTCTTTTAAATTTGTACTGTATCTATTTTCAAGACACAACATTTATAGAAAGTTTGTAAGAATAGTACAATGAACTCATATACTTTTCACCTAGATTCACCAATTGTTAATAGCTTTGGCTCCATAGGTTTCATATCTCTTCCCTCCCTCTCTTACCCTGCTGCCCACACACTCACACACATACACATACGGATATATGTTTGCTGTTATTAATGCTGAATTGTTTCGATAAAGTTTCAGGTATTATGGTCCTTTACCCTATGTACTTGAGGGTGTGTATATCGTCCGAACAAAGAGAAAGTTATTTCTTGGATCATCACTGCACAAAGATCAAAATCAGGAAATTTAACAATGAGAAAATGGAGTCATTTGATACACAGTGCATACTCAAATTTTGCCAGTTCCCCAGAAAATTTCTTTCTTCGTTTTTTTTTTTTTTTTCTTCTTTGTTGAGACGGAGTCTCTCTCTGTGGGCCAGGTTGGAGTGCAGTAGTGCGATCTCGGCTCACTGCAACCTATACCTCGCAGGTTCTAGGGATTCTCATGCCTCAGCCTCCCGTGTAGCTGGGACTACAGGCGCCGGCCACTGCGGTCTTGAACTTCTGACCTCACCTGCTCTGCCCACCACGGCATCCCAAAATGTTTGGATTGCAGGCGTGAGACCCCACGCCCGGCCCAGATAATTTTATTGACAGGATTTCTTTTTCTGATCCAGAGTCCAGTTCAGAATCACGCCTTGCATGTGCTTTTCAGGTGTTTTTAGTTTCCTTTAATCTGGAACGTTTCCTTAATTTTTCTTGTCATTCATGATACGGACATTTTTGAAGAGGACAGACCAGTTGGTTTGCAGAATATTCTGCAGTTTGGGCTTTTTCATGTATTTTTTAAAGAGTTTTTTTCACTCAGCGTTTATTGGTGGCTGCTCATGCCATATAAGAGTCTAAGCGCTAGGAGTGTAAGTGCTGTGAGAGACAGGCTTTCAGCCTTGAGTCATTTAATACGAGAAGGACAATCAGAAGTAGCATAACAGAGAAGTGCAAAGGAGGCAGCAAAGTTGTCTGAGGGCAGTCTTCGGAAAGGAAGAGGGTAATACTTGGAAGACCTTGTTTTCCTGTTTTCTGCTAACAGACTCCTGAAATAATGTTCCTGGAATTCTTATCAACACATTTATTATTACACTAGCTAAAGCTTTTATATAATAACACCGAGAGCAAGAATATGATTTTCCTATTCATATTTCATGTTTTACTGCTGAAATTGAGATGCATTTTTGATTTTTAAGGGCCGGAGCCTGAAGCTGATAGCCAGGAAGAGGTTCACCCAACGACTGGGTGTGAGTGTGGAGATGGTCCTGATGGCCAGGAGATGGGCCCGCCAAATCCAGAGGAGGTGAAAACGCCTGAAGAAGGTAGGCAGTCCATTAGGCATGCACATTGTAGGGTGTCTGTTTCCACAGTAT
>NW_026660955.1:0-2923 GCF_009828535.3 Hylobates moloch | reverse complement strand
TAGTTGGTGTATATATTTGACATACTTTGATATTGGCATGCAATGAGTAATGAATAATAAAAAATGGGGTATCCATGCCCTCAAGCATTTATAGCTTGTGTTATAAACAATCCAATTATACTCTTTTAGTTTTTAAAAATGTAGAGTTAAATTATTTTTGACTATAATCACCTTGTTATGCTATCAAATACTGTCTTTTTCATTCTTTCTAACAATTTTTTTGTACCCATTTAGCATCCCCACTAACCCCTGTTGCCTCACTGCCATTCCCAGCCTCTGGTAACCATCCTTATACTCTCTATCTCTATGACAACAATTGTTTTGAATTTTAGCACCCACAAATAAGTGAGAACATGTGACATTTGTCTTTCTGTGCCTGACTTATTTCACTTAACATAAAGACTTTCAGTTCCATTTATGTTATTGCAAATGGCAGACTCTCATTCTTTCTTAGAGCTGAATAGTACTCCATTGTGTATATGTACCACATTTTCTCTATCCAGTCAGCTGTCGAGGGACATTTAAGTTCCTTCCAAATCTTGGCTATTATAAACCCTGCTGTAGCAAATATGAGAGTGCCAATATGTCTTTGATTTACCAATTTTATTTCTTTTAGGCATATACTGAGCAGTGGGATTCCTGGACCATATAGTAGCTCTATTTTTAGTTATATCAGAAACATCCAAACTGTCCTTAATTGTGCTCCCAGCAACAGTGTACAAGGGTTCCCTTCACTCCACATACTCACCAGCATTAGTTTTCGACTGACTTCTGGATAAAAGCCACCTTAACTGGGGTGAAATGATATCTCATTTTGGGTTTGATTTGCATTTCTATGATAATCAGTAATGTGTAGCACCTTTTCATTTGCCTGCTTGACATTTGTATGTCTTTTCATAAATGTCTATTTAAATTTTTTGTCCACTCTTTAATTGGATTATTATATTTTTTATAGAATTTTTTGAACTCAATATATTGTAGTGTATTAGTCTGTTTCAGCACCGCTATAAAAAAATACTCAAGACTGGGTTATCTATTTATTTAATGAGATGAAGTCTTGATCTGTTGCCCAGGCTGAAGTGCAGTGGTGCAATATCTGCTCACTGCAACCTCCGCCTCCTGGTTCAAGCAATTCTCTGCCTCAGCCTCCTGAGTAGCTGGGATTACAGGCACCAGCCACCTTACCTGGTTAATTTTTGTATTTTCAGTAGAAACAGGGTTTCACCATTTTGGCCAGGCTGGTCTTGAACTCCTGACCTCGTGATCCACCTGCCTTGGCCTCCCAAAGTGGTGAGATTACAGGCATGCACCACTGCACCTGGCAAGACTGGGTAATCTATAAAGGAAATGGGTGTAATTGACTCACAGTTCCACATGGCTTGGCAAGCCTCAGGAAACTTACAATCATGGCAGATGGGGAAGCAGGCACCTCTTACATGACAGCAGGTGAGACAGCATGTATGTGAAGCAAAGGGGGAAGAGTCCCTTATGAAGCCATCAGATCTCATGAGAATTCACTCATTATCAGAAGAACAGCCTGGGGGAGCAACCCCCATGATCCAATCACCTTCTACCAAGTCTCTCCTTCAAAACCTGGGGATTACAATTCAATATGAGATTTGGGTGGGGACACAAAGCCTAACCATATCATGTAGCTATTCTTTGCTTTTCAGATGGATAATTTACAAATATTTTCTCCCATTCTGTGGATTTTCTCTTCAACTTTGTTTATTGTTTCCTTCACTTTAAAAAGGTTTTCTGACTTGCTGTAATCCCATTTGCCCATGTTTGTTTTGGTTGTCTGTGCTTATAGGGCATTATTTAAGAAATTTTTGCCCAAACCAATGCCCTAAAGAGTTTTCCCAATGTTTTATTGTAAAAGTGTGGTAGTTTGAGATGTTAGGTTTAAGTCTTTAATTCATTTTAATTTGATTTTTGTATGTGGCAAGAAATAGGGTTCTAGTTTTATTCTTCTGCCTATGGCTTGCCAGTTTTCCCAGCCCTATTTATTACAAAAACTGTCTTATTTCTTATTGTATGTTCTTGGCAGTTTTGTTGAAAATAAGTTTAGTTTAGCTGTATGAGTTTGTTTCTAAGGTGTCTATTTATTTCCATTTGTCTTCACGTCTGTTTTTATGCTAGTGTCATGCTCTTTTAATTACTATAACTTAGTAGTATAATTTAAAACCAGGTAATGGAATTCCTCCAGTTTTGTTTTATATACTCAGCATAGCTTTGACTACTATGGTGTTTTGTGACAGTTCCATATAAATTTCAGAATTTTTTTTTTCTATTTCTGTGAGGAATGTCTGTTTTTGTTGTTTTTTTTAGATGGCGTCTCACTCTGTCACGTAGACTGGAGTGCAGTGATGTGATCTCGGCTCACTGCAACCTCTGCCTCCTGGGTTCAAGCAATTATCTGCCTCAGCCTCCTGAGTAGCTGGGAAAGCACCCACCACCACGCCTGGCTAATTTTTTTGTATTTTTAGTAGAGATGGGTTTCACCAAGTTGGCCAGGCTGGTCTTGAACAGCTGACCTCATGATCCACCCACCTCAGCCTCCCAAAGTGCTGGGATTACAGGCATGAGCCACTGTCCCTGGCCTGTTACTTTGATTGAGATGGCATGAAATGCATAAATTGCTTTGGATTGTATGGACATTTAAAAAAATACTGATTCTTCCAATCTGTGAACATAAAAATATCTTTCCAATTTTTGGGTCCTCTTTCATTTCTTTTATCAGTGTTTTACAGTTTTAATTGTTAAGAACTTTTATTTCTTTGGTAAATTCCCACACATTCTGTTTTGTTTGTGGCTACTGCAAATAGTGTTACATTTTTTAACTCTTTTTCAGTTAGTTGACTGTTGGCACATATAAATCCTACTGATTTCTATATGTTGATTTTGTATTCTGAAAATTTAC
>NW_026660954.1:0-2923 GCF_009828535.3 Hylobates moloch | reverse complement strand
TTAGGGGCTCACAGACTAAGTCTATTTCATCATCTTCCTAGCCTTCCACCTCTCTGAATTCTACCGCCACCAACAATATCTCTAATGCTATATGGTGAATGAGATTTTCCAGGGTACAGTGGAAAAAAATAATTTTATGAAAGAGTAGCATTATGTTCACATTTAATTTTTAATTTTTTTTCAAATTCGATTGCATGTGCTTATCAGAGAGAGAGAAAGAGAACTGCGAACAAGAACAGCAAGCAAGAGAAAACGCAATAACATCCTAAGTAGTGTTGATGATTCTGTCTACCATTTTCTCCAGTGAGTGTACACACCAGCAGAAGAGGAGAATCTATTTCCTCTTTGGCTCCGTTCCCAGGTGTCTCCCACAGTATACACAGCTTACCACACTGAACGTGATTTAAGTATTTTAGATGATTTTTTGTATAAAACATGGCACCTAAACATGAGCCAACTACTTTATTTGACTATCCACTAAGAAATAGCAATCATTTCCATCTTTGGAGAAAAACTCACTGTATTAAACCTACTGAGAGGTGGTATATTAGTCTTCAACATGGACTCTTTCTAGAAAATAATCAAAGAAAATGTTGGCTACATGTGAGTGGTGTATTGTGCCACACTGAATTTAGAATCTACCCTTTTTCCACATGCATGGAAGTTATTCCAGGGTGTACTTTATGGCTAACCTCTCAAGTTCTCTTTTTAAGAGGAAATACTCACGTCTCCCTCACTTCAAACTGACACTTTTGTGTTTTTTATAATTTGTATGGCTTGGCAGGAAAGCACATACGATCAAAGGCTGTTTGACCTTAGAATGTGACACAAGAAGAGCAATACTGGCTCCTCCAGTTTCTTAAGAAGGGCAGCAATTAGTCAGATTTTGGGAAGAGAGAAGCAAATCAAAGCCTCATTACATAGTCAGAGTAAATATAGACCTTTAGTAAAGAAGAGATCCTGGTGTTTTCTATGAGCTTACCTGTTAGTCATACATAAATTAAGTGCCTACTTGTATTTCTGTAGCAAATGACAATCATTAAATTAGTTTTTTACATCCAGGAGTCTTATTAGTGACTGTAGTTGAATATGGTTTTATTAGACTAAGCGAGTACTTTAAACTAAGTATGTAGTTTTCTATTGCTGCTATAATAAATTACCCAAACTTATTGACTTAAAACAACATAAATATATTATTTCATAGTTCAGGAATGTCAGGAGTCCAAAACAGGTATTAGAGACTAAAGTCAAGGTATCAGCTGAGCCGTGTTCCCTCAGAAAGCTTTAGGATGTTGCATTTTCCAGCTTCTAAAGGTTGTCTACGTTCCCTGACTTATCCTGATTGATGACCTCCTTTCAAGAATAGCACTGCATCCCCCTCGGCTTCTGTCTCCACATCTCTCTCTCTGACTCTCCTGCCTCACTCTTATAAAGACCCTTATGATTACACCGGTCCCACCAGATAATTCAGGATGATCCCACCATTTCATGATCCTTAATTTGATCATGCCCATAAAGTCCATTTTGCAATACGAGATAACCTGTTCGCAGTTTTGGGGATTCGAATGTGGGCTTCTTTGGTGGGGGGTATTATTCAGGCCTCCACACTAAGCTAAAGCAGGTGGAATTCTGCATTTTCTAATGTAAGTGTGGATTTCCTAATCTATAAGGCATGGTAGGGAGAGAAAGGCATATTTGCCCCACAGTGTGATCTTAGCACTTATCCTCCCACTGCCGTATGATTTGGGATAAGCCATTTTCAGGGCTGGGACTAAAGTGAGATGAGTTAACTAAGGCACACGACTTAAGGTAGCACCCCCACTCCGGTGCCAACCTGTACTTGCACAAACCTGAGTCTCAGAGTGCCTCCTTAAATTTCAAGCTCTAGGAGTCTTTCATGCCTCATCCTATGCCCTGCATCCCTTTATCTGTCTATGGCTTGGTTTTCTCATCTGTAAAATTAAGGTACAAAGTTAATAATCATTGCTCCTTTTTATCTTGCTTTTTTGTTTTATTTTGTAAGAAATAAATGAACTAGTGGACATGAAAGCATTTTAATAGCACAATGTCATGCATATGTTAGTAACAACTAAGGTTTTTTTTAAAAGCGTGAGGATAGAATAAGGGATACTTTCTATTTTTCACCCAATTAATATAACAGTTAATTTATGTAAACAAGAAAGTGTTAATGAATATGTTTATAAAGATGAATTAGGAATGTATTCATCTAGAAACTGTGTTCATTCGGGACAATGGTTTATCAGCCTTGGCGATACACTGTCATCACCTGGGGAGCTTTACAAAGTGCTGATGCATGGGTCTTATCTCCAGAGAATGTCATTTAATTGGTGTGGGGTACAGCCTGGGCGCTGGAATGTTTAAAACTCCCCAGCTGACTCTAATGTGCAGCCAAGGTTGAGAACCACTGCTTAATGACTACTTTTAGAAGCCTCAGAAATGTATTTTGAATTGATTTAAATTTTATGGAGGGTATAGCACACACACTTCCTGCCTGCAGAATGTATTCCATAGAATCAAAGTGACAGGCAAAATTCTCAAGATTGTATTCTGATTCAAACGTAAAACCTTTCTGTTAACAATAGGAGACATCAAAACGTCAAAATGCAAGTAAATGCTTGTTTTTAACAACAAAAAAGTACTGTGGGCAAGTAAAAAAAAAAAAAAGAACAACCAAATACAGTGTTTCCTACCTAGATTAAATCCTATCTAATACAGTGGCTTTGTTCTTTATATGGACCAAGGCAGTGGTTCCAGATCTTGACTGAACATTAGAACCATCTGCGGAGCTTTGAAAATTCCAGTATCCTAGCTGCACCTAAGATCGATCGAGTCGAAATCTCTGCAGGTGAGACCCAGCATCCGAATTTTTTTTAAGCCTGCCCGGGTGACTTCCATGTGCCAG
>NW_026660953.1:0-2923 GCF_009828535.3 Hylobates moloch | reverse complement strand
AAGAGAGAAAGCTAACTTCTGGCAAGGGGAGGGACGGTCAGAGCAAGGGACCTCAGCAAGCTGAATACCCCCCTTCTTCTGCTCCCTTTGTTCTATCTCTGTTGGCAGCCAGCTGGATAGTGCTTATCCACATTGAGGTGGGGTTTCCTTTCCCAGTACTCTGACTCACATGTCAATCTCTGAAAACACCCCTTTGCACACACCCAGAAACAATGCTTCAGCAGCCATCTGGGCATCCTTCAATCCAATGAAGTTGACACATACTATTAACCGTCATAATGCTGTTTCAGTTTACAATTCCCTAATTACATATACTGTTGAGCATGTTTTCATTTGCTTATTTTCCATTTGCAGATCTTCTTTCATGAGGTGTCTGTTTAGATATTTTATCTGTTTTTAATATTGAGATGTTTGTTTTCTTATAGTTGAGTTTCTAGAATTCTTTATGTATTGTGAATACAAATTCTTTATTCTATGTATGTTTTGAAAATATTTTGTCTCACTGTATGACTTGATTTTCATTCTCTGAACAGGATGTTTCACAGAAAAACGTTATAATTTTAAGGAATTCCAATGTATCTACTTTTTCCCATAGATTATGCTAATGGTGCTGTATCTAAATAGTCTTGGCCAAACCGAAGGCCACCTATATTTTCTCTTATGTTATCATCTGGGACTTTTATAGTTTAGCATTTACATTTAGGTCTACAATGCATTTGATGCTATTGTTTGTAAAATGTGCAAGGTCTGTGTCTACATTCATTTTTTTGCATATGAATGTCCAATTATTCTAGCACATTTTGTTGAAGAGCATTCTTTCTCCACTGACTTTTCTTGCTCATTTGTCAAATATAAATTGGTTATATTAATGTAGGTCTACTTTTGGACTTTCTATTCTGTTCCATTGATCTATTTTTCTGTTTCTTTACCAATACCACAATATGTTGATTAGTGTAACAATATAGTCTTGAAGTCAGATAGTATTAATCCTCTGATTTTGGTCTCCTTCAAGGTTGGCTATTTTGGGTCTCTTGCCTTTCCACATAAACTTTAGAATCAGTTTGCTGAAATCCACAAAACAATTTTGAATTTTGATTGGAAATGTATTGAATCTATGGACAATTTTGAAAAAGTTGACATCTTTAATTATTCATCATTTTTTTAGTTTCCCTTTATGTACATCTTATACATATTTTGTTAGATTGTGCCTAAGTATTTCATGTTTTTGGTGTCAATATAAATGGCATTGTGTTTCTAATTTCAAATTCCAACTGTTCACTTCTAGTATACAAAAAAGAAAATGGGCCAGGCACGGTGGCTCATGCCTGTAATCCCAGCACTTTGGGAGGCTGAGGCAGGCAGATCATGAGGTCAGGAGATCAAGACCATCCTGGCCAACATGGTGAAACCCTGACTCTACTAAAAATACAAAAATTAGCTGGGCATGGTGGCATGTGCCTGTAGTAGTCCCAGCTACTCGGGAGGCTAAGGCAGTAGAATCGCTTGAACCTGGGAGGCGGAGGTTGCAGTGAGCCAAGATAGCACCACTGCACTCCAGCCTGTTGACAGAGTGAGACTCCGTCTCAAAAAAAAAAAAAAAAAAAAGACAGAAAGAAAAAGAAAATTGCTTTTGTATACTAACTTTGTAACCTGCAAACTTTCTGTAATCACATATTTGATCCAGAAGATTTTGTTGATTCTTTGAAATTTTCTACATAAGCAATCATCCCAACTAAAAAAAAAAAAAAAAAAAAAAAAGAGTTTTATTTTTTCCTTTTCAATCTGTATACCTTTACTTCCATTTCTGGTTCTATTGCATTAACTAGGACTTCCAGTATGACGTTGATAGGAGCGGTAAGAGTGGACTTTCTTACTTTGCTCCTCATCTTAGCATGAACTTGGTTTCTCAACTTTAAATATGACAGCTGCAGACACACAAACTCCAGGGGAACTCAGTCTTAGGAAGCATGTTCACTCTTTTGTGAGTTTTACCTCCAGGAACCCAACTAAATTTTCACAGTGAAGATTGGAAAAAATTACCGTGTGTACCTTGGTGGTAGGGGGGGGTAAAAAATAATCCCTTTGAAAAAATATGCCAGAAGAAATAAAAGAACACCTTACCTATAAAATAACAAAGAAAAGAATTATATCTTATTTCTCCCCAGAAAGCATGGAAGAAGAGAGTGAAAATTTAAATTGTTGAGAAGAAAAAAATACCCCTACCAGCCTAGAATTCTGCATTCTGCAAAATCATCCTTCAAAAATGAGAAATAAAGACTTTTGCAGATGAGATAAGTCGAGAGAATTTGCTGCCAGTAGATTTTCCTTGCAACAAATGTTAAAGGAATATATTCAAAGAGAAAGAAAATTATACAAGTCAGATGATCATATCTCCATAAAAAAAGATCTTTAGGGAAGGAATAAGTGATGATAAAATTGAAATGTTTAATTTTATTTTTTTAGTGATATAACAAATAGTTGTCTTTCAAAATGACCATAGCAAAAATATATGATTATGCTTTATATATAAGTGAATGAATGACAGTAATGATGTAAGGGATGAGAGAAAAATTGGGAATATGTGTTATTATAAGGTGCTTGCATTGCCTAGGAAGCAGTATCAAGTTATTTTAAGGTGGACCTGGAACAAGTGCAAATGTATATTGCAAACTCTAGGCAACCCATTTTAAAAAGTTGTAAAATAAGTATCACTGATATGCTAAAAAAAAAAAAAAAGTAGATAAAATGGAATCACAACAAAAGCTGAATTAAGATGACAAAAGGCAGAAAAAAGAATAGAAGAAAAAATAGGGATAAAGAACAGAAAAAACATGGTACATATTAATTTAACTATATCAATAATCATATTAATTGTAAATTGTTTAAATACACCAATGAAAAGACAAAGATTGTCACAGTGGAT
>NW_026660952.1:0-2924 GCF_009828535.3 Hylobates moloch | reverse complement strand
ACTTTGATGAGTTGAGAGAAGAAGGCTTCAGACGATCAAACTACTCTGAGCTACGAGAGGAAATTCAAAACAATAGCAAAGAAGTTAAAAACTTTGAAAAAAAATTAGAAGAATGGATAACTAGAATAACCAATGGAGAGAAGGGCTTAAAGGAGCTGATGGAGCTGAAAGCCAAGTTTCGAGAACTATGCGAAGATTGCAGAAGCCTCAGTAGCAGATGCGATCAACTGGAAGAAAGGGTATTGCTGATGGAAGATGAAATGAATGAAATGAAGAGAGAAGGGAAGTTTAGAGAAAAAAGAATAAAAAGAAATGAACAAAGCCTCCAAGAAATTTGGGACTATGTGAAAAGACCAAACCTACATCTGATTGGTGTACCTGAAAATGATGGGGAGAATGGAACCAAGTTGGAAAACACTCTGCAAGATATTATCCAGGAGAACTTCCCCAATCTAGCAAGGCAGGCCAGCATTCAGATTCAGGAAATACAGAGAACGCCACAAAGATACTCCTCGAGAAGGGCAACTCCAAGACACATAATTGTCAGATTCACCAAAGTTGAAATGAAGGAAAAAATGTTAAGGGCAGCCAGAGAGAAAGGTCGGGTTACCCACAAAGGGAAGCCCATCAGACTAACAGCTGATCTCTCAGCAGAAACTCTACAAGCCAGAAGAGAGTGGGGGCCGATATTCAACATTCTTAAAGAAAAGAATTTTCAACCCAGAATTTGCTATCCCGCCAAACTAAGCTTCATAAGTGAAGGAGAAATAAAATACTTTACAGACAAGCAAACGCTGAGTGATTTTGTCACCACCAGGCCTGCCCTAAAAGAGCTCCTGAAGGAAGCACTAAACATGGAAAGGAACAACCGGTTCCAGCCACTGCAAAAACATGCCAAATAGTAAAGACCATCGAGGCTAGGAAGAAACTATAGCAACTAACAAGCAAAATAACCAACTAACATCATAATGACAGGATCAGATTCACACATAACAATATTAACGTTAAATGTAAATGGGCTAAATGCTCCAATCAAAAGACACAGACTGGCAAACTGGATAAGGAGTCAGGACCCATCAGTGTGCTGTATTCAGGAAACCCATCTCATGTGCAGAGATACACATAGACTCAAAATAAAGGGATGGAGGAAGATCTATCAAGCAACTGGAAAACAAAAAAAGGCAGGGGTTGCAATCCTAGTCTCTGATAAAATAGACTTTAAACCAACAAAGATCAAAAGAGACAAAGAAGGCCACTACATAATGGTAAAGGGATCAATTCAACAAGAAGAGCTAACTATCCTAAATATATATGCACCCAACACAGGAGCACCCAGATTCATAAAGCAAGTCCTCAGTGACCTACAAAGGGACTTAAACTCCCACACAATAATAATGGGAGATTTTAACACCCCACTGTCAGCATTAGACAGATCAACGAGACAGAAAGTTAACAAGGATATCCAGGAATTGAACTCAGCTCTACATAAAGTGGACCTAATAGACATCTACAGAACTCTCCACCCCAAGTCAACAGAATATACATTTTTTTCAGCACCACACCACACCTATTCCAAAATTGACCACATAGTTGGAAGTAAAGCTCTCCTCAGCAAATGTAAAACAACAGAAATTATAACAAACTGTCTCTCAGACCACAGTGCAATCAAACTAGAACTCAGGATTAAGAACCTCACTCAAAACCGCTCAACTACATGGAAACTGAACAACCTGCTCCTGAATGACTATTGGGTACATAATGAAATGAAGGCAGAAATAAAGATGTTCTTTGAAACCAACGAGAACAAAGACACAACATACCACAATCTCTGGGAAACGTTCAAAGCAGTGTGTAGAGGGAAATTTATAGCACTAAATGCCCACAAGAGAAAGCAGGAAAGATCCAAAATTGACACCCTAACATCACAATTAAAAGAACTAGAAAAGCAAGAGCAAACACATTCAAAAGCTAGCAGAAGGCTAGAAATAACTAAAATCAGAGCAGAACTGAAGGAAATAGAGACACAAAAAACCCTTCAAAAAATTAATGAATCCAGGAGCTGGTTTTTTGAAAAGATCAACAAAATTGATGGACCGCTAGCAAGACTAATAAAGAAGAAAAGAGAGAAGAATCATATAGATGCAATAAAAAACGAAAAAGGGGATATCACCACCGATCCCACAGGAATACAATCTACCATCAGAGAATACTACAAACACCTCTATGCAAATAAACTAGAAAATCTAGAAGAAATGGATAAATTCCTCGACAAATACACCCTCCCAAGACTAAACCAGGAAGAAGTTGAATCTCTGAATAGACCAATAACAGCTTCTGAAATTGTGGCAATAATCAATAGCTTACCAACCAAAAAGAGTCCAGGACCTGATGGATTCACAGCTGAATTCTACCAGAGGTACAAGGAGGAACTGGTACCATTCCTTCTGAAACTATTCCAATCGATAGAAAAAGAGGGAATCCTCCCTAACACATTTTATGAAGCCAGCATCGTCCTGATACCAAAACCTGGCAGAGACATAACCAAAAAAGAGAATTTCAGACCAATATCCTTGATGAACATTGATGCAAAAATCCTCAATAAAATACTGGCAAACCGAATCCAGCAGCACATCAAAAAGCTTATACACCATGATCAAGTGGGCTTCATCCCTGGGATGCAAGGCTGGTTCAACATATGCAAATCAATAAATGTAATCCAGCATATAAACAGAACCAAAGACAAAAACCACATGATTATCTCAATAGATGCAGAAAAGGCCTTTGACAAAATTCAACATCTCTTCATGCTAAAAACTCTCAATAAATTAGGTATTGATGGGACGTATCTCAAAATAATAAGAGCTATCTATGACAAACCCACAGCCAATATCATACTGAATGGGCAAAAACTGGAAGCATTCCCT
>NW_026660951.1:0-2925 GCF_009828535.3 Hylobates moloch | reverse complement strand
ATATTTACAGAAATTATTTTTATCCATGTCCTTTTGTAATACAGAGAATAAAATTTTTGTAAAGTCAGATTGACTGGGATGATGAATAGAATGGCTGCTATTATAAAATGAAGCAGTAGCATTCATACTTGAGGAACATATGTTAGTCGTAACAGTTGTCACTCAGTCTCCCTTACTGCCTAATATTGAATAAAATTGAATAGAATGCATTGTCACATCATATGGCAAATTAGAAGGTGCAAGTTTAGAACTTCCCTGCTGAATCAGTTCATGAGAAAATAACATGTACGAAAGTATGTTTCTTGGCCAAATACATTTTGAAATACATATCACTTCCTCTATCTAAAAATACACACAGCATTAGAGAGAGAGAAAAAAAAAAAGGCCTAGGAAACCCTGCCATAAAGAAACTTTGTTTAGCCAAGTATTTCTCAAATTCATTTAAGCATAGAACTTAGGGTTTTTATTTGTTTTTAATTCTATTTTTGTAGCTACATAGTAGGTGTATATAACTTAGTTGTTTGTTTCTTTGTGTTCTTGTTTTTACAAAATACTTAGGTAAACACTGGTCAAAGATAAGGTAATCTTTTCAGTTCTCAAATATTCACCAAGAAAATCTTCTGTGTTAATGTAGGAACACTTAGTTTTAAGGGTATAAATGCATTTTCTGTTACATGACAGTGTCCCTAGAGGTAATTTTTATAATACCAATAGTGCCCCAATGTCTTATGCCAATAGTGATATAAGAAGCCAAACTCCCATTTCTGTTGTACTCTTAATGTTTTATGTTCCTCAAATAAGCAGAAAAACTCCTACAAGTAGTATTATAGCATGTAAAAATATCAGAGCAAACAAAAAGTTTCTATAAAATAAACAAGCCCCTTTGGAGATCTTATTATATAGAGCAGCAGGGAGCACATCATGAACTGTCAAACACACTACATAGGCCGGTGTGCATTGTTTATCTTAGAAAGCAAGTCATGGCAGAAACTAGAGAAGACAATAAGAAATTCACCAAGAAACTGGTTTAAATTTGAAAAAATATTTTATGACAATAAGAAAAATAGAAATTATAATTAATAAACTACATTTAATTTCTATTTTTCAAGCTAAAATTCTTAAAATTGGAACACAAATGTTGGTCTCTATGTTGCATAAAAATTGCATTATATATAACTACTAATTGTGGTATTTAAAATAAAAGTAGTTATTAGAAGGTTTATATTTTTGTTTTGTATATATAGATTTTATTCAGTCATAAATACTGTGTTTCAAAATAGTGAGAAAATGAATGGCCCTGAAAAAGAAGTTGAAATACTATAAAGATGTAGTTGTCCCCAAATGTAATTGCCATTAAATAATTATTGGGATTTGGGGGGGACTTGATAAAAATTTACTATAATTTTTACTAGAAGAATAAGTAGGTAAGAGAAAATAAATCATTTGAAGACACTAGAAAGAAAGAAAGAAAATAAGAAAACAAAACCATGGGGTTTAAACTGTATGGCACTGGCATTAGATCTGAAATACAGATGCAAGGAAAAGTATATATATGATCTGAATATCAGATAAGTCACATTGCAAACATAAATAGCAACAAAACAATAATTATTATTCAAGACAAAATGGAAAAGTGGCTAATTAACGGAAGGGCAATCAAATTAGGTTTTCATTACACAGCAAAAAAGCACAATATAGATGAATTGGAGGAGTAAAAGTTGCCTACCTACCTGTAACCATTTCCTCATTAAAAACAAAGGAGAAGAAAAAGAAAATGTAGGTGAATTTTCAATTGATTTCAAAATGTGGAATGACATTGATAGTGTAGAATCAATGGAAGAAATGTTAAAAACAGAAAATGGCTCACGTATTTAATGAATCAGTAAAATTAAGTATAAGCAAATGTATAAATAATTGCCACAAATATAACAATATTATTTGACATGAAGGCAGTTTTCAATTTTTTGCTATTATAAAATATGCAATATCAAGTATATTTATTCATACATTAACCATACTTTGAATATATCTTTGTTTCAATTTTTAATTTTGGCGGGTATCTGGTAGGTATATATATTCATGGGGTATATGGGATATTTTGATACAGACATAGAATGTGTGATAATCACATCAGGGTAAATGAGATATCCATCACCTCAAGCATTTATGCTTTGTGTTACAAATAGTCCAATTACACCCTTTCAGTTATTTTTAAATGTACAATTAAAGTATTTTTTACTATAGTCACTTTGTTGTGTTATGAAATATCAGAACTTACTCATTCTTTCTATTTTTTGGTACCCATTAACCCTCCCCTCTTCACCTCATGGCCCCACCCCCACCCATTACTCTTCCCAGTCTCTGGTAACCATCATTCTACTCTCTATCGCCATGAGTTCAACTGTTTTATTTTTAGATCCCACAAATAAGTGAGAACATGAGAAGTCTGTCTTTCACTTAACATAATGACCTACAGTTCTATCCATGTTGTTGCAAATGGCGGTATCTCTCCCTTTCTCTTTTATGGCTGAATAGTACTACCTTGTGTATATGTACCATATTTACCTCATCCATTCATTTGTTGATGGACACTTAGGTTACTTCCAAATCTGGGCTATTGTGAATAGTGCTGCAATAAACATGGAAGTACAGATATCTCTTCAATATACTGATTTCCTTTCTTTAGGGTATATACCTAGCAGTGGGATTGCTGGATCACATGGTAGCTCTAGTTTTAGTTTTCTGAGGAACCTCCAAACTGATCTCCATAGTAGTTGTACTACTTTACATTCCAACGAACAGAATTGGCATTACTAGGTCAAAAGAATGACAGTTGCAAAGTTTCTTTTTATACATTACAAAGAGTGCTTTCCAAAATCTATGTAGTAATTTGTATTCCCACAAGTATTGTTTGATTATTCCAGT
>NW_026660950.1:0-2926 GCF_009828535.3 Hylobates moloch | reverse complement strand
ATATTTACAGAAATTATTTTTATCCATGTCCTTTTGTAATACAGAGAATAAAATTTTTGTAAAGTCAGATTGACTGGGATGATGAATAGAATGGCTGCTATTATAAAATGAAGCAGTAGCATTCATACTTGAGGAACATATGTTAGTCGTAACAGTTGTCACTCAGTCTCCCTTACTGCCTAATATTGAATAAAATTGAATAGAATGCATTGTCACATCATATGGCAAATTAGAAGGTGCAAGTTTAGAACTTCCCTGCTGAATCAGTTCATGAGAAAATAACATGTACGAAAGTATGTTTCTTGGCCAAATACATTTTGAAATACATATCACTTCCTCTATCTAAAAATACACACAGCATTAGAGAGAGAGAAAAAAAAAAAGGCCTAGGAAACCCTGCCATAAAGAAACTTTGTTTAGCCAAGTATTTCTCAAATTCATTTAAGCATAGAACTTAGGGTTTTTATTTGTTTTTAATTCTATTTTTGTAGCTACATAGTAGGTGTATATAACTTAGTTGTTTGTTTCTTTGTGTTCTTGTTTTTACAAAATACTTAGGTAAACACTGGTCAAAGATAAGGTAATCTTTTCAGTTCTCAAATATTCACCAAGAAAATCTTCTGTGTTAATGTAGGAACACTTAGTTTTAAGGGTATAAATGCATTTTCTGTTACATGACAGTGTCCCTAGAGGTAATTTTTATAATACCAATAGTGCCCCAATGTCTTATGCCAATAGTGATATAAGAAGCCAAACTCCCATTTCTGTTGTACTCTTAATGTTTTATGTTCCTCAAATAAGCAGAAAAACTCCTACAAGTAGTATTATAGCATGTAAAAATATCAGAGCAAACAAAAAGTTTCTATAAAATAAACAAGCCCCTTTGGAGATCTTATTATATAGAGCAGCAGGGAGCACATCATGAACTGTCAAACACACTACATAGGCCGGTGTGCATTGTTTATCTTAGAAAGCAAGTCATGGCAGAAACTAGAGAAGACAATAAGAAATTCACCAAGAAACTGGTTTAAATTTGAAAAAATATTTTATGACAATAAGAAAAATAGAAATTATAATTAATAAACTACATTTAATTTCTATTTTTCAAGCTAAAATTCTTAAAATTGGAACACAAATGTTGGTCTCTATGTTGCATAAAAATTGCATTATATATAACTACTAATTGTGGTATTTAAAATAAAAGTAGTTATTAGAAGGTTTATATTTTTGTTTTGTATATATAGATTTTATTCAGTCATAAATACTGTGTTTCAAAATAGTGAGAAAATGAATGGCCCTGAAAAAAGAAGTTTAAATACTATAAAGATGTAGTTGTCCCCAAATGTAATTGCCATTAAATAATTATTGGGATTTGTGGGGGACTTGATAAAAATTTATTATAATTTTTACCAGAAGAATAAGTAGGTAAGAGAAAATAAATCATTTAAAGACACTAGAAAGAAAGAAAGAAAATAAGAAAACAAAACCATGGGGTTTAAACTGTATGGCACTGGGATTAGATCTGAAATATAGATGCAGGGAAAAGTATATATATGATCTGAATATCAGATAAGTCACATTGCAAACATAAATAGCAACAAAATAATAATTATTATTCAAGAAAAAATGGAAAAGTGGCTAAATAAGTGAGAGGCAATCAAATTAGGTTTTCATTACATAGCAAAAAAGCACAATACAGATTAATTGAAGGAGTAAAAGTTGCCTACCTACCTGTAACCATTTCCTCATTAAAAACAAAGGAGAAGAAAAAGAAAATGTAGGTGAATTTTCAATTGATTTCACAATGTGGAATGACATTGATAGTGTAGAATCAATGGAAGAAATGTTAAAAACAGAAAATGGCTCACGTATTTAATGAATCAGTAAAATTAAGTATAAGCAGATGCATAAATAGTTGCCACAAATATAACAATATTATTTGACATGAAGGCAGTTTTCAATTTTTTGCTATTATAAAATATGCAATATCAAGTATATTTATTCATACATTAACCATACTTTGAATATATCTTTGTTTCAATTTTTAATTTTGGCGGGTATCTGGTAGGTATATATATTCATGGGGTATATGGGATATTTTGATACAGACATAGAATGTGTGATAATCACATCAGGGTAAATGAGATATCCATCACCTCAAGCATTTATGCTTTGTGTTACAAATAGTCCAATTACACCCTTTCAGTTATTTTTAAATGTACAATTAAAGTATTTTTTACTATAGTCACTTTGTTGTGTTATGAAATATCAGAACTTACTCATTCTTTCTATTTTTTGGTACCCATTAACCCTCCCCTCTTCACCTCATGGCCCCACCCCCACCCATTACTCTTCCCAGTCTCTGGTAACCATCATTCTACTCTCTATCGCCATGAGTTCAACTGTTTTATTTTTAGATCCCACAAATAAGTGAGAACATGAGAAGTCTGTCTTTCACTTAACATAATGACCTACAGTTCTATCCATGTTGTTGCAAATGGCGGTATCTCTCCCTTTCTCTTTTATGGCTGAATAGTACTACCTTGTGTATATGTACCATATTTACCTCATCCATTCATTTGTTGATGGACACTTAGGTTACTTCCAAATCTGGGCTATTGTGAATAGTGCTGCAATAAACATGGAAGTACAGATATCTCTTCAATATACTGATTTCCTTTCTTTAGGGTATATACCTAGCAGTGGGATTGCTGGATCACATGGTAGCTCTAGTTTTAGTTTTCTGAGGAACCTCCAAACTGATCTCCATAGTAGTTGTACTACTTTACATTCCAACGAACAGAATTGGCATTACTAGGTCAAAAGAATGACAGTTGCAAAGTTTCTTTTTATACATTACAAAGAGTGCTTTCCAAAATCTATGTAGTAATTTGTATTCCCACAAGTATTGTTTGATTATTCCAGT
>NW_026660949.1:0-2926 GCF_009828535.3 Hylobates moloch | reverse complement strand
TAGATTAAAGACTTAAATGTAAGATGGGAAATGATAAAACTACTAAAAGAAAATACAGGGGAAATGTTTCATGACATTGGTCTGGGCAAGGATTTTTTTGGATAAGACCCCAAAAGTGCAAGCTACCGCAAAACAAAAATAGACAAATGAAATTACATCAAGCTAAAAGTTTCTACACAGCAAAGGAAATAACTAACCAAGTGAAAAGACAACCTACAGAATGGAAGAAAATATTTGCGAACTGTGCATCTGACAAGGGGTTAATATCCAGAGTACATAAAGAACTCAAAAAACTCAATAGCAACAAAACAACTATTTGATAGAAAATGGGCAAAAGACCTAAACAGACATTTTTCAAAAGAAGACACACAAATGGCTCCCAGATAAATGAAAACATGCTCAGCATCACTAATCATCAGGGAAATGCATGTCAAAACCACAGTGAGCTATCACCTCACTCCAGTTAGAATGCTATTATCAAAAAGACAAAACAATGACAAATGCTAGCGAGGATATAAAGAGATGAAACTCTTGTACACTGTTGGTGGGAATAAATATTAGTACAGCCATTATGAAAAACAGTATACAGGTTCCTCATAAAATTAAAAATAAGCTATCATATGATCCCACAATTCCAATAATAGGTATATATCTAAAGGAAAAGAAATCTGTATGTCAAATAAATATCTGCACTCTCGTGTTTATTGCAGTACTATTCACAATAGCCAAGTTATGGAATTAACCTAAGGGTCTATCAATGGATGAATGGATAAAGAAAACGTACATGTACATTTTCTTTGTGGAATGTTATTTGGCCCTAAAAAGAAGGAAATTCTGTCAATTTTGACAACGTGGATGAACTTTGAAGAGGTGTGAAATGAAATAAACAGACACAATAAGGCAAATACTGCAGGATCTTACTCATTTGCGAAATCTGAAAAAGCTGACGTCATAGAAGTAGAGAGTAGAATATTGGCTATCAGAGGCTGGGGCGAATAGCATAGACAATGGGATAGAGGAAGGTTGGTCAACAGTACAAAGTTATAGTTAGATAGAAGGAATAAATTATGTTGTTCTTTTGCAGAGCAGGGTGACTATGTTTAATAATATTGTATTGTATATTCCAAAATAGCTAGAAGAGAGGATTTTGAATATTATCACCACAAAGAAGTGATAAACCTATGAAGTGACAGATATGCAAATATACTAATTTGACTTATACATAATGTATACATGTATCAAAATATCACACTGTACCCCATAACTATGTACAATTATTATGTGTCAATTAAAAACAAAATTTAAAAAATCCTGGTAGCCAGATTAGACCAGTAAAAAAAAAATAAAGAAAAAGATACTGAAATACTGAAAAAGATTAGGCTGACAGCAAATACTAAAGAACAAAGAGGGGGTTATTACAAAAAAAAAAAAGGAGGTGAGGGTCTGAGACTGTTGGCAGTGGGAGAAAAGGGAAGGGTTGACGCTTATGACAATTGTGTGTTCTTGCTTCTGATTCTTTAAGCAAGTTCATATGTGAATGTGAATTTCCGTGAAGTGATGACCTAACTAAACACAAAGAGAAACAGTGAGACTCCCATATCGTCACAGAGTAATGGTTATTATACTCTCAGGCTGCTCGTTGGAATCATCTGGGGAGCTTTGGAAAAGACTGCTCTCTGGCCCCACCCTCAAGGATTCTGATTTAATTTGTCTGCAATGCATTCTGGGCATAAATATTTTTAATTGTCCTCAGGTAATTTTAATGTGCAGCCAAAGTTGAGGAACAGTGTCTAGAGCTTCCTTTTGTAGCTACTCTGCTAAATTCCTATTTGAGAACTTCAACTAAATTTTTCTGCGCTTCAGTTTCCCCACGAATAAATTTAGGCAGTTGGACAGATTATGTCTATATTCTACCTCAGCTTCTCTCTAGATATTCTATGCGCAAGAATATTACAGTCATTATAACCATTAGATACATTTTAAAACTGGAAAGACCATATAGCTGGCACAAAATAAATGCTCAATACATTTTTTATTAAATAAATGAATGAAAGCTTTGTAAAACCATATCAACTAGAAATGCAGTTTAAATCCCTTAGCTCCAAGGTCTAGGTTACCAAAAATCAATGTTAACGCTATGCAATAGGTGTATGTGCAGGTACACATGTGCACGCGTGCATACACACACACGGAGACATTCAAAGTTACCAAATAGCATGTAAAATGCTGTATTTTTTTATTTTACAGAATGGATTTATTTCAGCAAGGTTGACTGCAACATAATGCATTTAAAAAGTATATCTTATTGCCAATTTAGAATGAATTGCCAGTAGGAATGACACACAATCTCTCTCTAATTTGCAGATTTCACAATCTGCAAAGGAAATATTTGTAAATGACAGGCTCTAGGGTGTGTCAGCCATCATGACACATGTTGGAATCTCAAGCATCTTGCCTCAAAATTTACTTTTCTCTTCAGTATTCTTTGCAATTTTGCAAATAGAGCAGGATTGTAATCACAGCTACTATTTTTGGGGCATGTTAAGACTTTTCACACGTTATGTTTAGTCTTTTCCATCATCCTGTGGTAGGGCAGATATTATTTTCCTCTTCACTTTGCACCTGAAGTTCATTTTGCTTAAGTAACTTGCCAGGAATTTGAACTCCAGCCCATCTGGCTCCAGAGTTCAATCTCTCAAAGGATATCATAGTCAAGCTAGTCCCAAAGGACCATCTGAAAACCCACTGACTTCAGGATTCCAGCTGTATAAAGTGAAGGCTATCTACTTATTAATTACATAAATGCAAAAATCTGTGTTAGAAATATTTTAAAGAACAAATTGTGGTTCCAATGTGAGGCACCTGATCAGTTCGAGAACCTCTTATCAAGAGTCAGAAACCACACACTGAGGTTGAAAAATGTATA